>NW_026879596.1:0-278452 GCF_032173495.1 Musca vetustissima | reverse complement strand
AGGACCAGCATCAATAAGGCGTGGATTTTTAAAAGAATTTTCTCAAGGACCAGCATCAATAAGGCGTATTTTTAAAAGAATATTTTCTCAAGGAGGACCAGCATCAATAAGGCGTGGATTTTTAAAAGAATATTTTTCTCAAGGACCAGCATCAATAAGGCGTGGATTTTTAAAAGAATATTTTTCTATGGACCAATAAGGCGTGGATTTTTAAAAGAATATTTTTTCAAGGACCAGCATCAATAAGGCGTGGATTTTTAAAAGAATATTTTCTCAAGGACCAGCATCAATAAGGCGTGGATTTTTAAAAGAATATTTTCTCAAGGACCAGCATCAATAAGGCGTGGATTTTTAAAAGAATATTTTCTCAAGGACCAGCATCAATAAGGCGTGGATTTTTAAAAGATTATTTTTTTAAAGGACCAGCATCAATAAGGCGTGGATTTTTAAAAGAATATTTTCTCAAGGACCAGCATCAATAAGGCGTGGATTTTTAAAAGAATATTTTTTTAAAGGACCTTCAGTAGTGTTTAAAGGACCAGCATCAATAAGGCGTGGATTTTTAAAAGAATATTTTTTTAAAGGACCAGCATCAATAAGGCGTGGATTTTTAAAAGAATATTTTTTTAAAGGACCAGCATCAATAAGGCGTGGATTTTTTAAAGAATATTTTTTTAAAGGACCAGCTTGAATAAGGCGTGGATTTTTTAAAGAATATTTTTTTAAAGGACCAGCTTGAATAAGGCGTGGATTTTTTAAAGAATATTTTTTTAAAGGACCAGCATCAATAAGGCGTGGATTTTTAAAAGAATATTTTTTTAAAGGACCAGCATCAATAAGGCGTGGATTTTTAAAAGAATATTTTTTTAAAGGACCAGCATCAATAAGGCGTGGATTTTTAAAAGAATATTTTTTTAAATCAATAAAGCGTGGATTTTTAAAAGAATATTTTTTTAAAGGACCAGCATCAATAAAGCGTGGATTTTTAAAAGAATATTTTTTTATTTTTTTAAAGAATATTTTTTTAAAGGACCAATCAATAAGGCGTGGATTTTTAAAAGAATATTTTTTTAAAAGACCAGCTTGAATAGGGCGGGGATTTTTAAAAGAATATTTTTCTATGGACCAGCATCAATAAGGCGTGGATTTTTAAAAGAATATTTTTTTAAAGGACCAGCATCAATAAGGCGTGGATTTTTAAAAGAATATTTTTTTAAAGGACCAGCATCAATAAGGCGTGGATTTTTAAAAGAATATTTTTTTAAAGGACCAGCATCAATAAGGCGTGGATTTTTAAAAGAATATTTTTTTAAAGGACCAGCATCAATAAGGCGTGGATTTTTAAAAGAATATTTTTTTAAAGGACCAGCATCAATAAGGCGTGGATTTTTAAAAGAATATTTTTTTAAAGGACCAGCATCAATAAGGCGTGGATTTTTAAAAGAATATTTTTTTAAAGGACCAGCATCAAAAGGACCAGCATCAATAAGGCGTGGATTTTTAAAAGAATATTTTTTTAAAGGACCAGCATCAATAAGGCGTGGATTTTTAAAAGAATATTTTTTTAAAGGACCAGCATCAATAAGGCGTGGATTTTTAAAAGAATATTTTTTTAAAGGACCAGCATCAATAAGGCGTGGATTTTTAAAAGAATATTTTTTTAAAGGACCAGCATCAATAAGGCGTGGATTTTTAAAAGAATATTTTTTTAAAGGACCAGCATCAATAAGGCGTGGATTTTTAAAAGAATATTTTTTTAAAGGACCAGCATCAATAAGGCGTGGATTTTTAAAAGAATATTTTTTTAAAGGACCAGCATCAATAAGGCGTGGATTTTTAAAAGAATATTTTTTCTATGGACCAGCATCAATAAGGCGTGGATTTTTAAAAGAATATTTTTTTAAAGGACCAGCATCAATGGAAAAAGAATATTTTTTCCAAAGGACGTGGCGTGGATTTTTAAAAGAATATTTTTTCAAGGACCAGCATCAATAAGGCGTGGATTTTTAAAAGAATATTTTTCTCAAGGACCAGCATCAATAAGGCGTGGATTTTTAAAAGAATATTTTCTCAAGGACCAGCATCAATAAGGCGTGGATTTTTAAAAGAATATTTTTTCAAGGACCAGCATCAATAAGGCGTGGATTTTTAAAAGAATATTTTTTCAAGGACCAGCATCAATAAGGCGTGGATTTTTAAAAGAATATTTTTTTAAAGGACCAGCATCAATAAGGCGTGGATTTTTAAAAGAATATTTTTTTAAAGGACCAGCATCAATAAGGCGTGGATTTTTAAAAGAATATTTTTTTAAAGGACCAGCATCAATAAGGCGTGGATTTTTAAAACAATATTTTTTCTATGGACGAGCATCAATAAGGCGTGGATTTTTAATAGAATATTTTCCCAAGGACCAGCATCAACAAGGCGTGGATTTTTAAAAGAATATTTTCTCAAGGACCAGCATCAATAAGGCGTGGATTTTTAAAAGTTTATTTTTATAAAGGACCAGCATCAATAAGGCGTGGACTTTTAAAAGAATATTTTTCTCAAGGACCAGCATCAATAAGGCGTGGATTTTTAAAAGAATATTTTTCTCAAGGACCAGCATCAATAAGGCGTGGATTTTTAAAAGAATATTTTCTCAAGGACCAGCATCAATAAGGCGTGGATTTTTAAAAGAATATTTTTCTCAAGGACCAGCATCAATAAGGCGTGGATTTTTAAAAGAATATTTTTCTCAAGGACCAGCATCAATAAGGCGTGGATTTTTAAAAGAATATTTTCTCAAGGACCAGCATCAATAAGGCGTGGATTTTTAAAAGAATATTTTTTTAAAGGACCAGCATCAATAAGGCGTGGATTTTTAAAAGAATATTTTATCAAGGACCAGCATCAATAAGGCGTGGATTTTTAAAAGAATATTTTTTCTATGGACCAGCATCAATACATCCTATTAAAATTAAATATATAATAATTTTATATATATACAATAAGACTTCAACTGTATGTATTGACGTGGATTTTTAAATAACGATTAATTTCCAGTTTATTTTTGCTAACCTCTCGAATGACCGGGATTTCGACACGACTAAAGGAGAGAAGGCGAATATAAAATATGAATTTTGGATTTAAAAAAAATATAGTCTAATATATACCGACACAAAAAAATTATACAAACACATAAACAGAGACACAATTATAATTTTCAAATCCGAACATCCATACCAAGGGCTTCTCAGGACACAAGTTTTCTTGATGTTACTTGGAGATCCTTCACGACATGACTTGAAATCGATGGAGTTTTGAAGACAATTTTGGACATATATGTAAGCTATATACAATGGAGATTATTTAATCTAGGCTAACAACCACACACACACACACATATGTATAGCAAATAACCAGTAACCCAGCAAACAATTTTACAAATGAGTTATTTTTTTTATAAAAAATAAAACTTTATTGATAATTTATGTCACAAATACATACATATAAATACATTTACATATATAGTATACATATATAAAATAATACATTTACATATATAGTATACATATATAAAATGAAAGCATATAAATGTTTTGCATAAAAAATGGTATAAATATAAATGCATATCTAAAGACTGCAGTCGAACAGGGTTATAATGAAAAACAAGTGGATCAGGGAATTCCCAGGGAAATTTTGTGACAATAAATTTTGGTTCTTGGAAATACATAATAACCCTGTTTTACTGTGTGGGTTTTTTATGGTGGGAGTAATTTTGTCTATGGTAAACGATTTTCCAAATTATTTTTATTTTTAATTTATTTTTTCTGAATTCAAAAAAAAAATTGTTCTTTTGGCTTGCCATAGAATGAGGATATTTCGGAATGCATGTGAGATTAAGGCAAATATATTATTTTCTTTTTGGTTTACAACTTAAAAACTATTATTATTTATTTTTTTTTTTTTTTTTGTATACAAATATATTGTTTTGTTTCATTAAATATATAACACCGATATTATGAGAATTCTTCTTTTTTTCTTTATCATCACCCACTGAGACATTTGAAAGACACATCAAAATAGAAGCAAATATATATTCAGAAAAAAAAAACAAATTTACGTTCTGAAAATGGAAATGGTATCCATCAAGAAGACAGCACCATTGATGATCATCAATGAACCGGCAGCCAAGGCATTACGTTTGCTTTCCTTGAACAAGAGATCGGATCTATCGTGCCATTGATCAATGATCAGGGCGCCAGAGATGACAAACAGGACACAGCCAATGATGGAGAACAAACCGTTCAGACGTTTCTCAACCACTGAGTTAATGACATGACCTATTTTTTGGAGAGAGGAAGAGAGAGAGAGAAGAGTGTAACATTATTTGATTCGGAAATTTGATCTGAATTTTATATTACCAATCAAAATGACAGCACAGATTACAGCATAACCACCCATGGTACCGCACACAATCAATGCATTGCTGGAGAAATTACCACTTGTCTCCCAGAGAACAATGCAAACGACGGCAATTACCTAAAAGAGAGAGAGAGGGAGACAGAGAGATATACAAATTAGTAAATAATCAATAGTAGAGATATGTAAGTCGATTTTCGACTAATCGATTTTTCGTAATGAAAAGACTAAAATTCTAAGTCATGTTTTTATTATGAAGAAAGGAATCGGACGAATATGTATATATCAAGGGACCTCTATATATCTCAGTACTAATTTCAACAAAACCTTGCATACGGTGACGTGCAGATATGAGTACATAATTATATTTCTTTTAATTTCTGAAGGAATACGATAAGAAATAATAAAGAATCTTAAAATGATTGTATTTTTCCTTCAAACCTTGTTCTATTCTACATAAAAACAACAAAAATCTCAAAGCAAAAAGCAAAGAATTCAGAGAGATATATGAACAGAACAAAAATAACTCGCATGTGCTCAATTTTTCACTTTTCAATACCGATGTCATTTGAAGCATTTTTTTAGAACGTGGTCCTTAACCCTTTATTTCTTTGGACTAATTCCTGCATAATTTCATTTGTTCCACAGGTCTTCTAATTTTGATGGAGCTGATTGGTGCAACCTCAGCTGCCTCTCCACGATTGACCATTAATACGCAATCGGGTTGAGGTCGGACTTTGCGCTGGCCAATTTATCACATGAAAATTTTGCACAGTCATGCTTTTATTTTTTTTTTAACTATGCTTCGGATCACCATCCTATTGAAATACAACTGCATCTTCAGGATAGGCCCTCATGTCAACAAACTCGGGAAGATGAGTCTGCAAAATGGCAAGGTAGTATTCCTTGAAAATTTTGCACACAGTCATGATTTTACTATTTTTGCACTATGCTTCGGATCACGATCCTATTGAATTATGATTTCATCTTCAGGATATACACTCATGTCAACAAACTCGGGAAGATGAGTCTGTCATGTTTTTACTATTTTTGCACTATGCTTCGGATCACGATCCTATTGAATTATGACTTCATCTTCAGGATATACACTCATGTCAACAAACTCGGGAAGATGAGTCTGCAAAATGCCAAGGTAGTATTCCTTCTTCATTTTATTACTTAACTTGGTGGCGTAGAATGGTATCACCAGAACGACGGTAAACAGTAGTGTTGGATTGGAAACGGTTAAATTTTGATTCGTCTGACCAGATAACACGTTTCTAGTCGGCTGTCGTCTAATTTTTATGCTCTCTTGCAAACTTCATTCCCGCCTTATGGCAATCCATTCGCTAACTTGCTTATTTTTGGCAACAGAGTATTTTTCGGCGTTAAGGACTTGTTCTGCTTTATTTCTGACATCATAAGCGAACGTTTGCCTCGGTCAACAGTTTCTTCTTGGGCATTTCAATTTGATCGTGATTTCGGCTACGTGATTTCAACGTCAATTCTTCTTTTGTTTCTAACGTCTGATAGGGAGGTTTTTCATCATCTACTAACGAATATGTGATCTATTTGATTGTGAGTATTACCGCTCGGTGATGTCCATGATGAAGACTAGCTGGAATGCGGCACACAGTTCTATGAGTCGCTCAACCTGCTTGTTTTTAACTCCACATCCATGTTCTGCCATTGTTGAACGGGCTTTGGTATTCACGTTTCCTATTTTAGCATTAAAGTCACCTATGTGACGATGTCTTCGCTCCAAATTTCATTAAGGTTCGAAATTCATTAAGGGTTGAGTTGAATTCATCTTCCACAGTATCGTCAGCGGCTCTGGTTAGCTCATGATCAATGTAAATTCCTCTTTTGTTTCCGATGCCTGACATGGAGCTTTTCAATCTTCTACTAACGCATATGTTATCTATTTGATTGCGAATATTGTCGCTCAGTTATGTCCATGTGTATATATGTGCGGGAAAAATCGAAATTCATGAACGTTTGAATTGGGTTAGGAGCAAAGCAACGTGCCATTATCACGCGGTCAGATATTGGTATCGATGTCACCAAAGATTTCTTAGTGTGCATCGGCATTATGATTTCAACACCGATTTTCTCTTCCACTGTATATTATAAAGTTACTATTTTCTGTGGAACGTTCAACGCTTTTAACTGTCTCAATTCGTATATACCTAAGGATTCGACCTTGTACAATATGTAATCCATTTGTATGCGAGTATTAACGTTCGGTATATCCTTGTGAATTTATGAATCTTCTTGTGGGAGAAAATGAAGACTCCAACGATCAGCAGGAATGTGAGACACACTTCTATGAGTCGCTCACCCTGATTGTTTTAACTCCACATCCATGCTTTGCCATTGTTGAACGGGCTTTGGTGTTCGCGTTCCCTATTTTCGCGTTAAAGTCAACCATGAGAAACACGATGTCTCCTCACCGAAGTTCATTAAGGGTAAATGTTTATTGTGCATAGAATTCATCTTTCACAGTATCTTTAGCACATTCCGTAGGACATTAGCACTGTGCTATGGTGACGTATATTCATTACTCCTAAATCGAGCCATTATTACACGGCCAGATAATGATCTTCAACGACTTCTTAGCGTTCTTCGACATTATGATCCCAATTCCGCTTTCATCGCATTTTCTTTTCTACTGTATAGTATATAGTTGCCATTTTCTGTGGGAAGTTTATCGCTTTTACTCGTTTCATTTCGCTTAAACCTAATACTTCGATCATATACGATGACATTTGCTAGTCTAACTGTACAAGCCTTAATGCTTCACGAGGATCACTCCCTGCAACTACTGTTCATAGGCTTCAAGAATGCTTTTGATACAATCAGACGAACTGTCATATCGAACGAATTGAGAAAAAAGGGAGTGTCCCAGAAAATGTCCGAATATTATGAGCTATATACGAGAAGGCATTCGATACCATCAGACAAACTGAGATATGGGAAGGAGTACCTCAGAAAATGATCCGAATAATAAGAGCAACCAATACAGAAATCATCATTCTACAAGGCTGATAGCTTCTCCATAAAGGATCCACAAATGACATTGCCGAAACAAACAATCCAATTTGGGGATCGAGTAATCCAAGAGTTGTTGTTGAGAATCCTCCCCATCTTCAACCCTTAAAGAGCAGAGTTGAGTCGATCCGGAACCAACTAGTTATAAGGAACTATAGCGAGTCGAGTTCTTTCGTTCATCTAATTCATTGCACTATTTCTCTTTGATCCAATACGAATTTACTGACAATTGAACTAAAAGGAATTGTGGACCTAATTACATGAGCTAGTTTCTTAGGCAAAACAAGCCGAAGATGACCGATCCGCTTCAGGAACGAGATTGCAAAGCATGCAGGGAAATTCAGGCTCTCGTTGCGATATTTACCCTAATTATCTGATATTAATTTGTTCAATCATATTCCTGCTCGTATTCTCGTAGTATATCTCTCTTAGCTCCCTTTAGAGAAGAAGAGCGTTTTTCCACTAATCACAGTTTTTATTAGACGAAAACCAGATGTCGTTGCATTCGCCCATTGTACAATTTTCACATAAAAAAGTGATGCCAAATTTTATTTAAAAAATTTTCAGAGTTGATATTCTCCTTTTTTTATTTCTTCATATTTATTTCCATATTTTCTTAATGATATTTCAAAATACAAAATATATCAAATAAAAATACGGCACCATTCACTATGGCCATAGAACCCGCAATATTTAAATAATTTCGATTATCCCGTCTGTAATTCGGAGACCATTGATCTAGAATAACCGTTCCAGATGATACAAACAATATGACAGCGGCAAAATTTAATAGTATGGCAACACGTTTATCGAATACGGCATCCAAAAAATAACCTAAAAAACGGGAAATTTTGAAATAAATTCTAAAGTCACAAGATGTGTGTAGGGAAAATAGACTAATTACCAATTAACAAACACGTTCCGATAATTAAATAACCGCTTAAAGTTCCACACACCAACATTGCCTGACTGCTATAATTTAGATCCCCAACACACTCAATCAAGATAATACAAATTGTGGTGAATGACTGGGAATAAAAAAATTGAAATTATTTTGAGTGGGATTGAGGATAAATTATCCCCAGAAAATATATAAGGGACTTACATGGACAATGGACTATAGGCGAGATTCATTACGAACACAATAAAAGTTGGACAGAGAGAGAAAGAGGACATTTTCAAGAAAAAACATTCAGAGAGAAATCAAATTGGAAATATATTACGATGGAGGCTAGATAGAAATCATAATATGCCGTAAGAGATTGGATTCACATGAAAAATAATGTAAATAATCAAAAATTGGCTGGGTTTTAGCAAAGTATTCCAAAAAAGGAAAAAATAGTGAAGAAACATTTAAACGATTTTTTTAGATGCGAAATGAAGATCTGTAATTGAAGCACTGAAAACCAGTCTTTTTTGGCACAGCAAAACCTTCTTCCAGGAAAAAGGAATTTTTTAACCTACAAACGTACAAAATTTCGAATAGTATTGACAAACTTCCAAACTGCTTAAAACAGCTTGATTTTGTTTTTCAATCTTATTTTCTATTAAAAATTCTCCCTGACGTCTTCCTTTTTTCGTCTACCTACTCAGACGTTATGTTTACATTATAAAAACAATAACACCCACTTCTTGTCACTGAACTTCAGCGTTACGTATATTTCACCAAGTGTACCCATACCCCATCCAGCCATTGCCCACCTTATTTACTCTTGAAAATATTCAGCGATAAGCTTCAAGTGTCATTTGAAAGAAAAAAAAACTATTCCCCCGTTGATTCCTGACCAACGATTTCCAAGCCTTCTCTACTATAACAACCAACAATAAATTTTAACTGATTGTCACTTTGTGATTTTTTCTGAAAAGGTTGTCTAATTCCCCATAAGTCACAGACACTTCACATGGCGAAATTGTTAAAAAGGTATTTTATCTGTTTTTAACACTTTTAAGTCCCTGGGGAATTAGTAACAAGAGAACTGCTATATATGACAATTGCAAATGTTTTGCCGAAAACAAAGTTATTAGTAATTTATATAAGTGATTTGAGGCGTGACAATTAAATTCCACCTCTAAGAAAACAGCAGCTCATTTATGATTTTAATATAATTCCATGGATAATGTTTCGATTGTTGGGCATATGCAATAAAGTTTGGAGATTTATTTATAAAAATAAAAAAGGAAACTTGTTGATTCATACATTTTGCATTTTAATGATTAATTACTGATAAAAAATAGTTAAAATATATACACAAAATATTTCATGAGGTACTAAACAAAGTGTGGGTTCAAAAAAATGTAGTTGATGGTCCTAAACAACGTTTAAAGTCTCTAAAGAATATTTTTGAAAAATCAAGAGAAGTGTGACCTTTTTTTAGAAAATTCTTAAGGTAGCCTATATTAGCGAGGATTTTTTAAAGTTTACTTTTGGAGGGTCGATGTAGACAAAGAACATTTACAAAACTTGTTGATTCATACATTTTGCATTTTAAAATTTATTAATAAACCAGTGAGCGGAGCAGTATAGTCGGACGGGGCTGACCATACGATACCCTTCACCACTTCCATGAAAATCTAACATTCTGTGGTTCTATATTCTGAGATTGGGCAATATTTCGCGATATTTGCACACTTTTGACTGGCTAGAGGTCAGCAAATGTTACAAATAATCAGTACAGCTCCTCTAATTACTTCACCGTGGGTTGTGATGTTCGGCTTCCGACTCGAAAAGTTTAAATAATTAAGTTTTCGGTCCACTTCATCCGAAAAATTATTATCTGATCATCACCTAACATTTTAGGCGTTGTCCTTGACCATAACTGGAACCTCATGGAACATTTCAAAGCGATCAGCGCTATATTTCCGCCCTCCAGTGTGGTAATAGGTTACTAAATAATATATGAATACGTAAGCACATGTAAATATTTAAGTGTAACTCCCGCATCCGAGTACCTACGACAATATAATTGGTATCAATTTAAAAGTCAACCACTCCTCTTGCATATACCGTCAACTTCTCGGGTCTTTGTTATATAGCGTTATAGAACACAAATTTTGTAATTTTTCACACAAAAGTCAGGGTCCATTTGGCCCGCTAAATATTGACCGATCTTTATCAAAACAGGCATGATTATTATTTGACCCCATCCCCTCCTCCATGCAAAAATTCGGTGTTTAGGCCATAATTGCGGCCTCTGGATTGACCAGAAAAAGCGACAAAAAATAAAGTTTTTGGCCCATTTTATCCCCTAAATATTAACCGATCTTTTCCAAAACAATAGCGGTCTTCATTGGCCAGAACCGATCCTACATGCAAAATTTCGGAAAGATTGGTCCATAAATGTGGCCTGTATCGTGTTTACAAATTATAATGGACAGACGGACGGACGGACACACATGTCTAGACTCAGCTAGTCGAGATATGACGATCGGTATACTTAAAAGTGGGTCTAAGACCAATATTTCGCGGCGTTACAAACTTTTGGGGCTGCACAAAGCTAGTTGTGTATGGTATAAAAATACAAAAATTGTATACGTTAATATGTAGTTTTGAGGTACTTAAAAACTGTTGATTTAAAAATATTTTTCAGGTCTTCAAACTATCTCGGATTTTTTAAAGAATTGTTTATATCAATAATTTTTTTTCAAATGTATTTGTTGAAGGCCAAGATACTTTGGAGATTGATTTACAACATTTACAGAACTTGTTGATTCATACATTTTGCATTTTAATAATTAATATATAAGTTTAAGACAATTTGTAGAATTCCTCTTTCACAGTATCATAAGCATCTTCCATAGTAGCATAGCGCTGTGCTGTGGTAACGTATCTTCATTACCCTTAAATCATGCTATTATCACACGATCAGATCTACAACGACTTAGCAGCGTTTTTCGACATTATGATCCCAACTCCGCTTTCTCCTCTATTTTCTTTTCTACTGTTTAGTATATAGTTGCTCTTTTTGGTGGGAAGTTCATCCCTTTTCTACATATGATTTCGTTTACACCATAAACATCGATCTTATACGATGTCATTTGATATTCTAGCTGTGCAAGCCTCGATGCTTAATGTAGATCACCCTCTGCAACTCGTCTTCATCGACTTCAAGAAAGTGTTCGATACCATCAGACGAGCTGTCATGCGAGATGCATTGGGCTAAAAGGGAGTATCCCAGAATATGATCCGAATAATGCAAGTTGCTGTTCTAGCTGTGCAAGCACGTCCTGTGACTTTTTTTCGGAATCCTCATAAGCGAGGATGTTTAAAAGCATATTTTTTGAGGGACGAAATATACAGGCAAATTTAGAGATTGATTTACAAAAAAAAAAATATTGGTTAATACATTTTGCATTTTAATAATTAATAACAGAGAATAATGATCGTTAATTAAAACTATATTTTTCATTAGAGCTCCAAAAATATATTTTAAAAATAAGGCGATAAAATTAAGCGATTTTTTAAAGAATAATTTTGGAAGGATTATAAGGAGAGTGAATTTTATTAGAACCATTTTTGAGGGACAGAATAATTTTTAAGGGTCCTTAAGAAGCGCAGATATGTAAAGAATAATTTTTAGAGGGATGTATGAATTAGGTGCTTAAGGAATATTTTTTGAGGGACTATAAGAAGAGCATATTTTAAAAGAATACTTTTTTAAGGACTATAGAAGCATACATTTTTTATGAATCATTTTAGAGGGGCTGAGGAAAGCGTAAAATTTTTTGTATAGCATAATTTTAAAGGTGCTATAAGAAGGGTGTATTTTTAAAAGAATACTTTTTGAGGGACCATAAGAAGCGTGGATTTCGGAAAAAATAATTTTTGAGGGTCCTTAAGAAGTGCAGGTTTCAAAAAACAGAAAATATTTGGGGAATTGTGGGTTTCTCAAAGAAAATGTTTTGAGGGACTATAAGAAGCGTGGAGTTTTTTAAAGAATATTTGTTGAGTGCCAAAAGGAAGCAAGGATGATTTAAAAAATATTTGTTGAAGGTCTATAAGAAGCATGGATTTTTTAAAGAATATTTTTTCAAGGACCAACAGTAGCGTGGATATTTGAGGGTTAAAAATGTTTTTGAGGGTCTATAAGAAGCGGAGATTTTTTAAAGAATATTTTTGTGGGTCTATAAGAAGCGGGGATTTTTCAAAAATAATATTGTTAGGGTCTATTAGAAGCATAGATTTTTTAAAGAATAATTTTTGAGGGTCTTTATGAAGTGCAGATTTTTAAAGAATACATTTTTCAGAATAGTGGATTTTTAAAGAATAATTTCTGAGGGACCATAAAGTGCTTGGGGGTTTAAACAATAAATTTGGAAGAACTACAAGAAGCGTGGACTTTTTTAGAGAATAATTTTGGGAGGACTACAAAAAGCGAGGACTTGTTAAAGAATAATATTGGAAGGATAACAAGAAGCGTGGAGTATAATTTCGGAAGGACTATAAAAAGCGTTCACTTTTGGAAGGACTATGAGATGCATGGATTTTTTAAAGAATATATTATGAGTTACTATAAATAGCTTTAATTTTTAGATAATAATAATTTTTGAGTGGAATATTTTTGAGGGTCTATTGGAAACAAGGAAGATTTAAAACATGTCTATATGAAGCGTGGATTTTTTAAAGAATAATTTTTCAACGACCAACAGAATCGTTGATTTCTCCAAGAATAGTTTTTGATGGTCTGTAAGGAGCTAGAGGTTTTTAAAGAATAATTTTTTAGAGTCCTTAAGAAACTTTGATTTCTAAAGAATAATTTTTGAGGAACTATAAGAAACGTGGGTTTTGAAACAATAATTTTGGAAGGACTACAAGCAGCGTGGACTTTTTAGATACTAATTTTTGAGAGACCTTAATAAGCGTTTACTTTTTAAGAACATATTTTGAGGAACTGTGAGAGGTGTGGAATTTTCTATAAATGCTGTTTGAGAAACTTGATTTTTTCAAGAGCTTTTTTTGTAACAAAACCTGAATTATTTAAACATATTTTGTAAAGTTCTATCGGTATGTAGAATTCAATTTAGAAATTCTAAAATAATTTTTTGTATTAACATCTTTTGCCTTTCGATATTAGAAATTATTTCCACAGAAAAATGATAATGATTTTTTTGCTTTAATTTTTGTAATATTTAAAAATAAAAATAGCTGCATTACTCATTCATTGGTGTCAGCTGATTATTTTACAAATATATTTTATAAAAATTATTGACCGAAAGATGACTGAACCACTTAACATGCATCCATATGAGTGCAATTTCAGGCTGATAAGAGTGATTCAAAGAATTCTTCTCGAAATAAGTTCACAAATAAACAATAATGTAAACAGAACAAAAATGTCAAATGGAATGTAAACGAAGTGTGTCATTAAATGAGGATAATAAGGCAGACATATTTGATATGAGTACATAAAGAAAATAATATATATATATATATAATATTAGATCTTTCATCTTAGTAGAAACAGAACAAATATTTGTAAAATTTGAGGCCAAATAAATAAATTCGAATATGTGGAGAAATTTTTGAATATATGGGGAGAACATTATCTCTAAATTTTCTGAGAGCTTTGTTCTAAAAAATTGTCAAGGTCCTATTATTGTGTGTGTCTAACTTCTTATCACAAATTCGACCTAATCCCAAACCATTTCTCGAACATTAACTTCTTTTTTTGCTAAATTCCTTTATAATCTAAATAAGTTCCCTTTCGATTTTTTTAATCGCCATCTAAATGCAAAATCCTCTAAATATTATTATAATGATGGATGATATCATTTTGAAAAATAAATGGCGGGTGGAGAAAAATAATCAAGCGCACTGCAATGTGTTTGGCATACTTATTTACATTTGAATTAATTTTTATTTATTTTTTTTCAATTTTGAAGTCAAAACGTTGTCGTGTGATTGAATTATTTTTTTTATTTTTGTATTATTTGTTTTAGGTTTTCAGTGACTGTGCTAGCCTGGTCGTTCATGGAATTCTAAATGAAAAACCGCAGACGTGCGTTGAGTTTAGAATTTTTTGCAAATGGTATTCGATAACAACCGTTTTATTTATTTTTTTTTACTAATATGAATCATTCGATACCACATTCAAGGAAATATCGGGCAAGAAACCAAGTGCATTATTAAGAAAACCATTAGAAGCAAATAAAAATAAAATTTTTTTGGCATCGAATTTGGTTTTGAAAATTTAAAAAAACTTGTTGATTCATACATTTTGCATTTTTTAAAAGAATATTTTTTCAACGACTAACAGAGGCGTGGATTTTTATACCCTACACAACTATGTTGTCAGGGTATTATAGCTTTGTGCAGCCCCAAATGTTTGTAACGCCGCGAAATATTGGTCCTAGACCCACCTTTAAGTATACCGATCGTCATATCTCGACTAGCTGAGTCGATCTAGACATGTGTGTCCGTCCGTCCGTCTGTCCATTATAATTTGTAAACATACAGGCCACAGTTATGGACCAATCTTCACGAAATTTTGCATGTAGGATGGGTTCTGGCCAATGAAGACCCCTATTGTTTTTGGAAAAGATCCGTTAATATTTAGGGGATGAAATGGACCAAATACTTAATTTTTGTCGGTTTTTCTGGTCGCTCCAGAGGCCGCAATTATGGCCCAAACACCGCGAATTTTTGCATGGAGAAGGGGATCGGGCCAGAGTATAAGCATGCATGTTTTGATAAAGATCGGTCAATATTTAGCGGGTCAAATGGACCCTGACTTTTGTGTGAAAAATGGCAAAATTTGTATTCTATGGCATATATATTTACTCCTGGAGGATGTAGACCCCAGGAGTTGATAGCATATCCAAGAGGAGTGGTTGGCCTTTAAATTGATACCAAATATAGTGATGTATCTACTCAGATGTGGGAGTTACAGTCAAATATTTACAGGTGCTTACGTATTCAGATATTATTCAGTAACCCATTACCACATTAGAGGGAGAAATATCGCGCTGATGGCTTTGAAATTTTTCATGAAGTTCCAGTTATGGTCAAGAACAACGCCTATAATTTTCGGTGATGATCAGATTAAAATTTTGGGATGAAATGGACCGAAAACATAATTTTTTGTGTGTTTTCGAGTAGAGTATAATCCGAAAATCACAACACAACCCACCGTGAAGGTAATCTGGACAAGTAATTAGAAGGACTGTACTGAATATTCGAAAAAAAGTAAGGAAGAGGTGTTGTTAACCTCAAATCGGACAAGAGGGGGCAAATATCACGAAATATTACTAAGACTCGGAATAAACATCCTCAGAAAGTTAGAGTTCGTGGTAGTTGTGTAGGGTATCGCATGGTCGGCCCCGTCCGACTATACTGCTCCGCTCACTGGTTTTTAATATATTTTTAGGGTCTATAACAAGCGTTAATTTATTAAAGAATGTTTTTTGAGGGTATATAAGAAGCTTGACTTTTGTAAGTAATATTTTTTGAGAATCTATTACAATTGGGGATTATTTAAAGAATATTTTTTTGAGGTTATATAAGAAGCCTGGATTTTTTAAAGAAAAAATTGTAAGGGTCTATAAGAACAGTGGATTTTTTAAAGAATATTTTTTCAACCACCAATAGAGTCCTCGATTTTTTAAAGAATATTTTTTTAAACCACCAACAAAAATAAGAAATATTATTTAAGAGGCAATCATAAGGATGGATTCAGATGCTATTAGAAATGTGGATTTTGTAAGGAATATTTTTTGAGGGTCTATAAGAAGCAAGGATTTTTTAAAGAATATTTTTGAGGGTTGTGGATTCTTTTAGGTCTGTAAGAAACGTTTTGAGGACCTAAAAGAAGCGTGAATTTTTTGAAGAATAACTTTTGAGGGTCGTGGATTCTTTAAGGTCTGTAAGAAGCGTGTATTTGTAAGGAATATTTTTGAGGGTCTATAAGAAGCGTGGATTTGTATACCCTCCACCATTGTATGGAGGGTATATTAATTTTGTCATTCCGTTTGTAACTCATCGAAAAATTCATTTCCGACCCTAAAAGGATATATATTCTTGATCAGCGTAAAATTATAAGACGATCTAGCCATGTCCGTCCGTCTGTTGTAATCACGCTATCTTCTGAAGGAATTGAGATAGGGTGCTGAAATTTTGCATAGGTTTGTCTTTTGTCTGCAGGCAGATCAAGTTCGAAGATGGGATATATCGGTCCACGTTTAAGCATAGCTCCCATATAACAGTACCCCCCAATTTTCGGTATTTTGGGGTTCTTGAGCGCGTTTTTCAACCGAATTCGCTGAAATTTGCTACATTGCGTTCTTATTGGGTACTAAATGTCTCCACAAAAAATTATAAATATGAGTCCACTTTTCCTGGTAGCCCCCATATAAAGGTACCTCCTAATTTTTCAGTATTTTGGGGGTTTTGATCGTAATTCTCCACCGGATTGGCTGTAATCAAATATTTTAAGTTCTTAATAGGTACCAAATCTCTCCACAAAAATTTTTAAATATAGGTCCATTTTTCGGATAGGGTACTCCCAATATTCGGTATTTTGGGGTTCTTGAGTGTGTTTTGTAAACCAAATTCGGTATTTTGTAGTTGTATATGGTAACAAATTTCTCTACCAAAATTTTTAATATTCGCCCCCTTTTTGTTCCGTGTTTGAGCATGCATGGCCAAAGAAAGGTGGGGCCTCGAACCAATATTTAGAACCATAATCGGTTTGTAGAAATGTCGGTATAGGTACAATTTTTGGTATTTCATATTTCAAGTACCTGACAGGCCGACCATAACGCCTTTTCACTTGTTTAAAAATTATTTTTGAGGGTCTATAAGAATATGGATTTTTTTAAAGAATATTCGAGATTCTATAATAAGCGAAGTTTTATTAGAAAATTGTATTTTTATACCCTACACAACTATGTTGTCAGGGTATTATAGCTTTGTGCAGCTCCAAGAGTTTGTAACGCCGCGAAATATTAGTCCTAGACCCACCTTAAAGTAAACCGATCGTCATATCTCAACTAGCTGAGTCGATCTAGACATGTTTGTCCATCCGTCCGTCCATTATAATTTGTAAACACAATACAGGCCAGAGTTATGGACCAATCTTCACGAAATTTTGCTGGTAGGATGGGTTCTGACTAATGAAGACGTCTATTGTTTCTGGTAAAGATCGTTTATTATTTTGAGGCTGAAATGGACCAAATACTATATTTTTGTCGGTTTTTCTTGTCGCTCCAGAGGCCGCAATTGTGGGCCAAACATCGTGAAATTTTACATGGAGAAGGGGATCGGGCCAAAGAATAAGCATTCCTGTTTTGATAAAGATCGGTCAATATTTAGCGGGTCAAATGGAAAAATGTGACAAAAATGATAAAAAGTGTATTCTTTAGCGCATATATTTACCCCTGAAGGATATAGACCCGAGAAGTTGGTAGTATATCCAAGATGAGTGGTTGACCTTTATATTGATACCAAATATATTGATGTGTCTATTCGGATGTGGGATTACACTTAAATACTTACAGGTGCTTACGTATTCAGATATTAATTAGTAACCCATTACCACACTGGAGGGCGGAAATATTGCGCTGATCGCATTGAAATGTTCCATGAGGTTTCAGTTATGGTCAAGGACAACGCCTATAATTTTCGGTGATGATCAGATAATAATTTTGGGATGAAGTGGACCGAAAACTAATTTGTTTCGGTTTTTTTCTATAGGCAACAATTATAAACCAAACATCACCACACAACCCATGGTAAAGGGAATATGGACAAGAAATTAGAAGGGCTGAATGTACTGAATATTAGTAATATTCGGAAAATATGTCAGTATAAGGAAGGGCTGCTGTTGACCTCAAATCGGGCAAGAGGATGCAACTATCACTAATTATTGCCCAGACTTGGAATAAATATCCGCAGAATCTTATAGTTCAGTGGTAGTTGTATAGGGTATCGTATGATCGACCACGTCCGACTATTTTCCATTATAGCCGTGGATTTTTTTATTTTTGAGGGTCTATAAGAAGCTTGGATTTTTTAAAAAATATTTTTTGAAGGTCTATAAGAAGCGTGGATTTTTTAACTTATATTTGTTGAGGGTCTATAAGAAGCGTGGATTTTTTATATTATATTTTTGAGGATCTATATGAATCCTATATTTGTTAAAGATTATTTTTTTGGGCGTCTATAAGAAGACAGAATTTTTAAAGAATATTTTTTTAGGGTCTAAAAGGGGCAACGATTTTTTAAAGAAAATTTGTTAAGGATCTATAAGGGACAAACATTTTTTAAAGAATATTTTTTTAGGGTCTAAAAGAGGCAAAGATTTTTTAAAGATTTTTTTTTTAAAGAATATTTTTTCGGGGTCTAAAAGAGGCAAAGATTTTTTTAAAGAATAGTTTTTGAGGGTCTATAAGAGGCAAAGATTTTTTAATGAATTAATTTTGAGGGTCTATTAAAAATGTGGCTTATAAACTATATTTTGAGAATAAATTTTTATAGGACTAATTTTAAGAAGGAAGTAAGGAAGTGAGGATTTTTAATTGAATATTTTTGATGGACCAATAATATTCCTCTAAAAAATTACATATTTGTAAGGAATAGTTTTTATGGAGCTTGAGATTATATTTTTTTAGAGAATCAAATTTGGAAATATTTTATAAAATGTTGTGTTTTCATTTCAGAATCTATTATGATAGCCCATGACAATGAAAGTATAAAATGACTTTCTACGAAATCGTTTTTTTTTCTGTCGTGGACAAAATTACCTTTTTTTGGCAAACAAATAGATAATCAAATAATTTAGATATTTTAATGTCAAAAGATGTCAAAATTTAGTTATTAATTGATTTTAAAAAAACAAAAGCAAAACAAAAACCCATTATTCTCGTTCTTTCAAATTGATTATGGAAAACTACAAAATACACTAAGAAAAAAAAACAACAACAACAAATATTTGCAGAAACACTTCAGATAAGGGGGTACTTTTTTTTGGTATTTTTTAAAATAATTGACACTTAGTTAAAAATAAAAAAAAATCATTAGTTATTTATAAAATTCGAATGGCATGTGGATGTTGCTAAAAATAAATCTAATTTTTATGAGGCAGGGATATATGGACTTTAATCGGCATAATTATTTAATGGAGCTAATAATGTTTTTTGATTAGCTAATTTGTATTTATTTGTAGGCTAACTGAATGATTACTACACACTTTTTTCAAGAGTCTGTGATTAATTATCTACGATCTGAATTGTTGGGGTTTTTTAATAAAATATTAAACTGAATACATCTGACATTCTTAGGGAGTTGGGAACTTAAGAACTTTTTCGGAGAAACAAGTGCATTATTAAGGAAGCAAGCGGAAAAACAATTTAATTATGTTTCCCATATGATTTGACTTTGGAAATTTGAAAACTGGTTGATTCATACATTTTGCATTATATCTACTTGTTTGGGGATTAAATAAAAAAGCCAACAGTAAATAAATAAATGTGGATTTTTCAAAAGGACCAAAGAAACAAAAAATAATTCAAAGACAGCATTTTTTAAAGCATATTTATAAGGAGCCTAGATTTTAAGAGCCAAAAGTGGCCAACATTTTTCAAAGAATATTTTTCAGGCACCGACAAAAGCATGAGTTTTTGAGGGCCCTTACCAGCATGAGGGTTTTTAAAGAATAATTTTTGGGTCATTATAAGCATGGGGTTTAAAGAAAAGTCTTCAAATAGTACAGTATTTAAATATAATTTTTTAATATAGTTGTATTAAAAATATTTTTAAGGACCTTTTCCCGCCAAATATTTTTCCTATTTTTCCATAAAAGAATTATAGAACCTTAATAATTATTTTAATATATAATTAAAAAAAATGTTATTTATTTAAATTTACATTCCAAACCTATTATATTTCCGAATATATATCTCTTACAATATTTTCTATTATCTGTTTTCACATTTCCCAAATATTTGACACCCTGATGGCGTCCAACACTTCGATTATCAGTTGTAAAGTCTGTAATTAATTTTCAACCGATAACATTATGACAACTTAATCGGAAAAATTGTAATTCGAATTGTGAGATTTTTTGGTTATTGAACTTTACAAACAACTAACAACCGATTTGACTTTGAATTATTTAATGAATCTTAAACGACATTTTGTCTAGCAAATACTTGTGTGTGTGTTAAATTTTCAAAATGATGTCAAGTAGATTGAATATTGCTAACACCCGATTAGCTAATAGCAATTCATATTCATAATTTTCCATTTCAATTTAAATCACTTCACACCTGAGGAGATTATTGCCATAACTTTTGTATTTTATTGTTAGAGAATAGATAAAGTTTAACGTAATAATTTAATAAAAAAAATAATCAATGTGTCTTTTCAAGTACCACTTGTATTAGTTATAGGAATATATATATACATATATATATATATATATAACATACGGCGTAGTCCATCAGTGCGCTTGAACTCAGACACAAGGGCCTGTGATTTGTTTTCTATAGAAAAAAAATGACCCAATGGTCCGTTAATTTTTTTGTTGTTATAGAAAAAATTGGACCCCAGGGTCTGTAATTTTTTTTCTACAGAAAAAATAGGACCCAAGGATCTGAGAAATGTTTTCTATTGAAAAAATGAGGCCCAATGGTCGGTGATTTTTTTCTATAGAAAATATAGGACCCAAAGTAGAAATTTTTGTCAATAGAAAAAAATGAGACCCAAGGGTCTGTGATTTTTTCTATAGAAAAAATGGGACCCAAGGCTATGTGATTTTTTTCTATAGAAAAAAATTTCTCATCTGGATCCTATTTTTTTTTTCTATAGATAAAAAATCACCGACCCTTGGGCCTCATTTTTTTCAACAGAAAAAATTTCTCAGATTTTTTTCTATAGAAAAAATAAGACCCAATGGTCTGAGAATTTTTTTCTACTAAAAAAAATAGGACCCAAGCGCCAAGAATATTTTTCTATAGTACCCAAGGATCCTAGATTTTTTAGGAAAAAAATAGGACACAGAGGTTTAATTTTTTTCTATAGAAAAAACTAAGACCAAAGGCTCTGAGAATTTTTTCTATAGCAAAAAAACTAATATGTTAATTTTTTCTATAGAAAAAAATGAGACCCAATGTTCTGTGAATTTTTTTCTATAAAAGAAATGAGACCCAAGGGTCTGTGAATTTTTTTCTTTAAAAAAATATGAGACCCAAGGTTCTGTGAATTTTTTTCTATAGAAAAAAATAGGACCCAAAAGTCAGCGAATTTTTTCTATAGCAAAAAAAAATGACCCTAGGGGTCTGTGAATATTTTTCTATAGAAAAATAATACCCTAGCGGTCTGTACATTTTTTTCTACAGAAAAAATGAGACTTTAGTGTCTGTGAATTTTTTCTATAGTAAATGGTCTCTTTTTTTCCAATAGGAAAAAAATCACAGACCCTATTTCAAATCAGACGCGTCTAAGAAATTTTTTCTCTATAGAAAAAAAGAACCCAAAGGTCTGAGAACTTTTTTTCTATAGAAAAAAAGGACACAAGTGTCTGAAATTTTTTTTCGAAAGAAAAAAATAGGACCCAAACGCCTGATAAAGATAGGACACAAGGGTCTGAAAAAAGTTTTTTGGGAAAAAAGGGACCCAAGTTTCTGTGAATTTTTTCTATAGAACATGAATTGGACCCAAAGGTCTGAGAATATTTTTCTATAGAAAAAATAGGACCCGAAGGTGTGAGAATATTTTTCTATAGAAAAAATAAGACCCATGGGTCTGAGAATTATTTGTAGAAAAAATAGGGGTCTGTGAATTTTTTTTTATAGAAAAAACGGAGACCCAAGGATCTGTGAATTGTTTTCTATAGAAAAAAATTAGACCCTATTGTCTGTGATTTGTTTTCTATAGAAAAAAAAAAAATGAGACCGAAGAGTCGGTGATTTTTTTTCTCTGAATTTATTTCTATAGAAAAATTTGAAATCTCGTGAGTGTTTTCTATTGAAAAAATGGCTCCCAATCTTCTGTGAATTTATTTCATATTGAAAAATAATGAGTCATATCTTTCTATTACCTTTATAATTCTTAATTGTGCATAATTATAACTAAATACTTTATAACAGATAAGAGCCTTTCTAAAACTAATTTTATAAATGAATTAGTCCACAAGCTCAGCAATGACACACTTCTAATTTTAATTTGATTCTACGGCTTATCACTCTCTTTCTTATCTCACATCAACTAACTGGGAATTTAATGAATATTTAATGTCATCGCTGATTATTTGGATGGAATGACAAATACGAAACATCAAATGGATAAATTGTGTGTCAATAGGACTAGGAAATATGACACTGTATCGCCAAATCGAGGTGTATGGCCATAAATTGTGGTAATTTGTTGTTTATGGTCTTAATATGACATATCGCACACGCTCACACACAAACAAACATCCATATTTTTATTTATTTTCCATGATGGGGTTTTCCCACCTCATCAACTAATTGATCCACAATGTAATTAGAATGTCATCGATGATGATGACTCGATTACACAGTTAATCAATCAATAAATAAATGTGGCACTATAACATTGTTTGTCTGTCGGTCTCGCGTTCACTGTCTGTCTGACAGGCCATTGGTTCGTCTACTCGGCATAATTGCCCTTCAGACATCAGTTCGATTTGAATAAACACCTCAATAACAATTCGATGACGACTACGAAATTATTTATTTATGCTAGAGTTCGCAATTGTTTGCCAAGTGTGCGAGCGGACCTTGTAGCAGCAGCAACTATTGTCAGGGGTGTGTTCCGATAATATGTGACTACTACTGATATCATTAGAGCATAACAAAAAGTTAACGCATTTAATTTATTGTAGGTTAGAATATTTAGATTATTTTTAGAAATTTGCAGATCATTATTCTTTTTTTGTAGGTATAGGACCCAAGGGTCTGAAGTTTTTTTCTGTTGGAAAAAATATAACCCAATTGTCTGGGAATAATAGTACAAAATAGCAAGCAAGGGCCAGAGATTTTTTTCTACAGAAAAAAATATCAACCAAGGTCTGAGAATTTGTTTCTATAGAAAAAAATAGCAACCAAGGGTGTGTGAATTTTTTTCTATAGAAAAAATAGTATACTATAGAAAAAAATTACGGTGATCTCCAATTTTTTCTATAGGAAAAAATTAAATCCAAGTGTCTGTGAATTTTTTTCTATAGGAAAAAATTAAATCCAAGAGTCTGAGAATTTTTTTCTATAGCAGCCAATGGTCTGAAAATGTGTCCAAGTGTCTGAAAAATTTTTTTCTATAGCCAAAGATAGGACCCAAATATCTGAGAATTTTTTTTCTATAGAAAAAATGGCATCCAAGTGCCTGAGCATTTTTTTGTATAGAAAAAAATAGATCCCAATTTTCTGAGAATTTTTTTCTATAGAAAAAATTAGTAACGATGGGTCTGAGATTTTTTTAATAGCAATCAAGGGTCTATAGAAAAAATAGAACCCAAGTGTCTGAGAATTTTTTTTTTCTATAAAAAAATAGCAACCAAGGGTCTGAGAATTTTTTTCTATAGAAAAAAGTAGGACCCAAGGACGTGAGAATTTTTTTCAAAAGAAAAAATAGGACCCTAGGGTCTGATAATTATTTGTAGAAAAAATAGGACACAGGGGTCTGTGAATTTTTTTCTATAGAAAAATAATACCCTAGCGGTCTGTAACTTTTTTTCTACAGAAAAAATGAGACTTTAGTGTCTGTGAATTTTTCCTATAATAAATGGTCTCTTTTTTCCAATAGGAAAAAAATCACAGACCCTATTTCAAATCAGACGCGTCGGAGAAAATTTTTCTCTATAGAAAAAAAGAACCCAAAGGTCTGAGAAATTTTTGTTCTATAGAAAAAAGGACCCAAGGGTCTGTCAATTTTTTTCTAAAGATAAAGATAGGACCCAAACACCTGATAAAGATAGGACACAAGGGTCTGAAAATTTTTTTTTTGGAAAAAGGGTAACCAAGTTTCTGTGAATTTTTTCTATACAACATGAATTGGACCCAAAGGTCTGAGAATATTTTTCTGTAGAAAAAATAGGACCCGAAGGTGTGAGAATATTTTTCTATAGAAAAAATAAGACCCAAGGGCCTGAGAATTATTTGTAGAAAAAATAGGACACAGGGGTCTGTGAATTTTTTTCTATAGAAAAAATTAAGCCCTACGTTCTGTGAATTTTTCTATAGCAAAAAATGAGACCATAGTGTCTGTTATTTAGAAAAAATGACCCTAGGGGTCTGTGAATATTTTTCTATAGAAAAATAATACCCAGCGGTCTGTAACTTTTTTTCTACAGAAAAAATGAGACTTTAGTGTCTGTGAATTTTTCCTATAATAAATGGTCTCTTTTTTCCAATAGGAAAAAAATCACAGACCCTATTTCAAATCAGACGCGTCGGAGAAAATTTTTCTCTATAGAAAAAAAGAACCCAAAGGTCTGAGAAATTTTTGTTCTATAGAAAAAAGGACCCAAGGGTCTGTCAATTTTTTTCTAAAGATAAAGATAGGACCCAAACACCTGATAAAGATAGGACACAAGGGTCTGAAAATTTTTTTTTTGGAAAAAGGGTAACCAAGTTTCTGTGAATTTTTTCTATACAACATGAATTGGACCCAAAGGTCTGAGAATATTTTTCTGTAGAAAAAATAGGACCCGAAGGTGTGAGAATATTTTTCTATAGAAAAAATAAGACCCAAGGGTCTGAGAATTATTTGTAGAAAAAATAGGACCCAGGGGTCTGTGAATTTTTTTCTATAGAAAAAACGGAGACCCAAGGATCTGTGAATTGTTTTCTATAGAAAAAAATTAGACCCTATTATCTGTGATTTGTTTTCTATAGAAAAAAAAACATGAGACCGAAGAGTCGGTGATTTTTTCTCTGAATTTATTTCTATAGAAAAATTTTAAATCTCGTGAGTGTTTTCTATTGAAAAAAATGGCGCCCAAGGGTCTGTGAATTTATTTCATATTGATAAATAATGAGTCATATCTTTCTATTACCTTAATAATTCCTAATTGTGCATAATTGTAACTAAATACTTTATAACAGATAAGAGCCTTTCTAAAACTAATTTTATAAATGAATTAGTCCACAAGCTCAGCAATGACTCACTTCTAATTTTAATTTGATTCTACGGCTTATCACTCTCTTTCTTATCTCACATCAACTAACTGGGAATTTAATGAATATTAAATGTCATCGCTGATTATTTGGATGGAATGACAAATACGAAACATCAAATGGATAATTTTTGTGTCAATAGGACTAGGAAATATGACACTGTATCGCCAAATCGAGGTGTATGACCATAAATTGTGGTAATAAGTTGTTTATGGTCTTAATATGACATATCGCACACGCTCCCACACACACACAAACATCTATATTTTTATTTATTTTCCATGATGGGTTTTCCCACCTCATCAACTAATTGATCCACAATGTAATTAGAATGTCACCGATGATGACGACTCGATTACACAGTTAATCAATCAATAAATAAATGTGGCACTATAACATTGTTTGTCTGTCTCGCGTTCACTGTCTGTCTGACAGGCCATTGGTTCGTCTCATCGACATAATTGCCCTTCAGACATCAGTTCGATTTGTATAAACACCTCAAAAACAATTCGATGACGACTACGAAATTATTTATTTATGCTAGAGTTCGCAATTGTTTGCCAAGTGTGCGAGCGGACCTTGTGGCAACAACAACTATTGTCAGGGGTGTGTTCCGATATTATGTGACTACTACTGATACCATTAGAGCATAATAAACAGATAACGCATTTAATTTATCATAGGTTAGAATATTTAGATTATTTTTAGAAATTTGCGGATCATTACTCTTTTTTTATAGGTATAGGACCCAAGGGCCTGAAGTTTTTTTTTTGTTGTAAAAAATATAACACAATTGTCTGGGAATTTTTTCTATAGTACAAAATAGCAAGAAAGGGCCTGAGATTTTTTTTCTATAGAAAAAAATATCAACCAAGGCCTGATAATTTTTTTTTTCTACAGAAAAAAATATCAACCAAGGTCTGAAAATTTTTTTCTATAAAAAAAAAAAATAGCAACCAAGGGTGTGTGAATTTTTTTTTATAGAAAAAATAGTAACCAAGGGTCTGAAAATTTTTTCTATAGGAAAAAGTAAGGCCCAAGTGTCTGTGAATTTTTTTCTATAGGAAAAAATTAAATCCAAGAGTCTGAGAATTTTTTTCTATAGCAGCCAATGGTCTGAGAATGTGTCCAAGTGTCTGAAAAATTTTTTTCTATAGCCAAAGATAGGACCCAAATGTCTGAGAATTTTTTTTCTATAGAAAAAATGGAATCCAAGTGTCTGAGCATTTTTTTCTATAGAAAAAATAGAACCCAATTTTCTGAGAATTTTTTTCTATAGAAAAAATTAGTAACCATGGGTCTGAGATTTTTTAATATCAATCAAGGGTCCTAGAAGTTTTGTCTATAGAAAAAATAGAACCCAAGTGTCTGAGAATTTTTTTTTCTATAGAAAAAAATAACAACCAAGGGTCGAAGAAATTTTTTCTATAGAAAAAAGTAGGACCCAAGGACGTGAGAATTTTTTTCGATAGAAAAAAATAGGAGCCTAGAGTCTGATAATTTTTTTATAGAAAAAAAATAGGACCCAAGTGTTTTCTACAGAAAAAATAAGGCCTAAGAATCCAAGAATTTTTTCCTATAGAAAAAATAGCAACCATGGCCTTGAGATTTTTTTTCTATAGACAAAAATAGCAACCAAGGCTTTGTGAACTTTTTTATAGAAAACAATTTTTTTCTTTAGAAAAAATAGCAACCAAGGGTTAGAAAATTGCAACCAAGGGTCTGAAAATTCTTTTTATGGAATAAATAGCAAATAGAAAAAATAGTACACAATGGTACGAAATTTTTTTCTATAGAAAAAAATAGCAAACCCAAGGATGTGAGAATTTTTTCCTATAGAAAAAAATAGGACCCTAGGGTCTGATAATTTGTTTCCATAGAAAAAAATAGGACCCTAGGGTCTGATAATTTTTTCTATGGAAAGTGTTTGAAAAATGTTTCTACAGAAAAAATAAGGCCCAAGAGTCTAAGAATTTTTTCTATAGAAAAAATAGCAGCCATGGCCCTGAGAATTTTTTTCTATAGGCAAAAATAGCAACCAAGGCTCTGTGAATTTTTTTATAAAAAAAAGTAGGACCCAAGGGTCTGAAAATTTTTTCTATATGAAAAAAGTACGACCCAAGGGTCTGAGAATTGTTTCTATAGGAAAAAAGTAGGACCTAAGGGTCTGAGAATTGTTTCTATAGAAAAAATAGCAACCAAGGGTCTGAGAATTAGAAAAAAAGTAGCAACCAAAGATCTGTGAATTTTTTTTATAGAAAAAAATAAGACACAAGGGTCTGTGATTTTTTTTTTCTATAGAAAAAAACTAGGACCCAAAGGTTCTGTGATTTTTTTTTCTATAGCAAAAAATAGAACCCAAGGGTCTGTGAATTTTTTTCTACAAAAAATTGGTCCCATTATTTTTTTTTTATTTTAAAACCCTATCCACCTGGTTTCTAAAGCAGTTCGGTTTATCTCAAAACCTAATATGCTGCCTATATAGCTCTCATAAATTTGGCAAAGGGTCACATAAATTTATTTTGAAAAAAAACATGCAATCTCTGTTAACAAATAAAAAAATAAGGCCCAAGAGTCTAAGAATTTTTTCTATAGAAAAAATAGCAGCCATGGCCCTGAGAATTTTTTTCTATAGGTTGTGAGAAATAGAAAATAGGACTCCAGGGTCTGAGAACTTTTTTCTATAAAAAAAATAGCAACCAAGGGTCTGGGATTTTTTTCTATAGACAAAAATAGCAACCAAGGGTCTGACAGTTTTTCTTTTTTTTTTTTGTAGAAAAAATAGCTAACAAGGGTCTGAGACAGGACTTAAGGGCCTGAGATTTTTTTTTAGAAAAAATATGACCCAAGGGTCTGAAAATATTTTCCTATAGAAAAAAAAACCCAAGGGTCTGAGAATTTTTTCTATAGAAAAAAAAAATAACAACCAAGAGTCCGAGAATTTTTTTTTATCGAAAAATAGAGCAACCAAGCGTCTGAGATTTTTTTTCTATATACCATTGCGTTATCTATAAATAAAAATTGAAGCCTATATTATATTTTCCTCTTCCACAGCTTTCTCTTTGAAGTAAATGGGTGGAGTCACACTGAATTACTGCACTCACCTGTTCGTGTGGGTGAATCCCAGGGTATTTCAATTTTTTGTATTGTTTCTTTTTTAATTTATTGCTTTTGGGATGGCATTTATATGTCAATATTTGTCGTTTCTTTTTGTTATTATTAATTTGTTAAATAAAAAATAATGACAAATTCAATGGAGAAGACCCGACTGCCTGCCAGCCTGCTCATAATTATTAATTATTTTTTCTTTTGCACAGTCATTTATTTGTTGTATTGATTATTTGTGAAAAGTGTGCTAATAAATTAAATCAATGCCCTTTTCTTCGTTATAAATAATGAATATTTATAGAAAAAAAAAAACAACAACAGCAACAACAAAATACCCAGAGGTAATCGGTTTAAAGAGAAATTATTAATTGTCATTGTGTCAATATGACGATGATGATGACAACGATTTGCATTCGATACGAAACGAAAGAAATGATAAGATTCAACAAGTGTCATAAATATCTCTCCTGTAGTTGTTGTAAAAATTGTTAAAAAAATAAAAACAATAAAACATATGGACAATTTATCATTTCAAAAAAAAAAAAAATTGTTTTTAAAAATATTTTTGTGTTCACATGATTTGTTGGAACACTTTCGTCAGAATTCCTATTTTGGGTCTTCGGTAAATATTTACTTTGGGCTTTCCACCAACACCACCCTTTTGGCTGTCTGGCTTTTGTTGTTGGCTTCTGTGTTTGTTTAGATTTCATTCTTATACGCGTGTTGTTGTTGCTGTTGTTTTAAAAATTTTTAACATTCTCGGTCAGTGATTTATGAGGGTATTAATTAATTTAGTTTCAATTTAACACGTGAACTTTTGTTTTATAATTTACAATTATTTCGCCAATAATTGAAATTGATATCGAAATAGTAGTGCTGTGATTTTGATTGTTAACTAATCTTGAAAATATTGTGGTCTTAGATTAGCGGAATTTTTGCAGATCACATCTAAATAATGGCGGAATGAAATCACAGTTTTAAATAATTTTTTCTAAGATTTTTTTATTTGTTATCAGAGATTGCAAGTTATTTTTCAAATTAAATTTATGTGGCCCTTTGCCAAATTTATGAGAGCTATATAGGCAGCATATTAGGTTTTGAGATAAACCGAAATGCCTTAGAAACCAGGTGGATAGGATTTTAAAATTAAAAAATAAAAAATAAATTGGACCAATTTTTGGTAGAAAAAAATTCACAGACCCTTGGGTCCTATTTTTTTCTATAGAAAAAAATAGAAAAAAAAATCACAGACCCTATGGTCTTATTTTTCTGCAATAAAAAAATTACAGACCCTTGGGTCTTATTTTTTCTATTGCAAAAAAAAAATTACAGACACTTGGGTCCCATTCTTTCTATAGAAAAAAATTCACAGACCCTTGGGTCCTAGTTTTTTCTATAGAAAAAAAATTCACAGACCCTTGGGTCTTATTTTTTTCTATAGAAAAAAATTCACAGACCCTTGGGTCTTATTTTTTTTCTATAGAAAAAAACACCGACCACTGAGGGTCTGTGAATTTTTTCTATGGAAAAAAATTCGTCAAGACCCTGAGGGTCTGTATTTTTTTCTATAGAAAAAAATTCACAGACCCTTGGGTCTTATTTTTTTCTATAGAAAAAAATTCACAGACCCTTGGGTCTTATTTTTTTCTATAGAAAAAAATTCACAGGGACTATTTGTTTCTATAGAAAAAAATTCACAGACCCTTGGGTCTTATTTTTTTCTATAGAAAAAAGTTCACATACCCTTGGGACCTAGTTTTTTCTATAAAAAAATTTACAGACCCTTGGGTCCTAGTTTTTTCTATAGAAAAAAATTCACAGACCCTTGGGTCCTAGTTTTTTTCTATAAAAAAATTCACAGGCCAGCAGGACTGATATTTTTTTCTATAGAAAAAAATTCACAGACCCTTGGGTCTTATTTTTTTCTATAGAAAAAAATTCACAGACCCTTGGGTCTTATTTTTTTCTATAGAAAAAAATTCACAGACCCTTGGGTCTTATTTTTTTCTATAGAAAAAAATTCACAGACCCTTGGGTCTTATTTTTTTCTATAGAAAAAAATTCACAGACCCTTGGGTCTTATTTTTTTCTATAGAAAAAAATTCACAGACCCTTGGGTCTTATTTTTTTTCTATAGAAAAAAATTCACAGACCCTTGGGTCTTATTTTTTTCTATAGAAAAAAGTTCACATACCCTTGGGACCTAGTTTTTTCTATAAAAAAATTTACAGACCCTTGGGTCCTAGTTTTTTCTATAGAAAAAAATTCACAGACCCTTGGGTCCTAGTTTTTTCTATAGAAAAAAAATTCACAGACACTTGGGTCTTATTTTTTTCTATAGAAAAAAATTCACAGACCCTTGGGTCTTATTTTTTTCTATAGAAAAAAATTCACAGACCCTTGGGTCTTATTTTTTTCTATAGAAAAAAGTTCACATACCCTTGGGACCTAGTTTTTTCTATAAAAAAATTTACAGACCCTTGGGTCCTAGTTTTTTCTATAGAAAAAAATTCACAGACCCTTGGGTCCTAGTTTTTTCTATAGAAAAAAAATTCACAGACCCTTGGGTCTTATTTTTTTCTATAGAAAAAAATTCACAGACCCTTGGGTCTTATTTTTTTCTATAGAAAAAAATTCACAGACCCTTGGGTCTTATTTTTTTCTATAGAAAAAAATTCACAGACCCTTGGGTCTTATTTTTTTCTATAGAAAAAAATTCACAGACCCTTGGGTCTTATTTTTTTCTATAGAAAAAAATTCACAGACCCTTGGGTCTTATTTTTTTCTATAGAAAAAAATTCACAGACCCTTGGGTCTTATTTTTTTCTATAGAAAAAAATTCACAGACCCTTGGGTCTTATTTTTTTCTATAGAAAAAAGTTCACATACCCTTGGGACCTAGTTTTTTCTATAAAAAAATTTACAGACCCTTGGGTCCTAGTTTTTTCTATAGAAAAAAATTCACAGACCCTTGGGTCCTAGTTTTTTCTATAGAAAAAAAATTCACAGACCCTTGGGTCTTATTTTTTTCTATAGAAAAAAATTCACAGACCCTTGGGTCTTATTTTTTTCTATAGAAAAAAATTCACAGACCCTTGGGTCTTATTTTTTTCTATAGAAAAAAGTTCACATACCCTTGGGACCTAGTTTTTTCTATAAAAAAATTTACAGACCCTTGGGTCCTAGTTTTTTCTATAGAAAAAAATTCACAGACCCTTGGGTCCTAGTTTTTTCTATAGAAAAAAAATTCACAGACCCTTGGGTCTTATTTTTTTCTATAGAAAAAAATTCACAGACCCTTGGGTCTTATTTTTTTCTATAGAAAAAAATTCACAGACCCTTGGGTCTTATTTTTTTCTATAGAAAAAAATTCACAGACCCTTGGGTCTTATTTTTTTCTATAGAAAAAAATTCACAGACCCTTGGGTCTTATTTTTTTCTATAGAAAAAAATTCACAGACCCTTGGGTCTTATTTTTTTCTATAGAAAAAAATTCACAGACCCTTGGGTCTTATTTTTTTCTATAGAAAAAAATTCACAGACCCTTGGGTCTTATTTTTTTCTATAGAAAAAAGTTCACATACCCTTGGGACCTAGTTTTTTCTATAAAAAAATTTACAGACCCTTGGGTCCTAGTTTTTTCTATAGAAAAAAATTCACAGACCCTTGGGTCTATATTTTTTTCTATAGAAAAAAAATTCACAAGACCCCACGTATATTTTTTTTCTATAGAAAAAAAATTCACAAGACCCCAGGTCTATTTTTTTCTATAGAAAAAAATTCACAGACCCTTGGGTCTTATTTTTTTCTATAGAAAAAAATTCACAGACCCTTGGGTCTTATTTTTTTCTATAGAAAAAAATTCACAGACCCTTGGGTCTTATTTTTTTCTATAGAAAAAAATTCGAGACCCATATTTTTTTCTATAGAAAAAAATTCACAGACCCTTGGGTCTTATTTTTTTCTATAGAAAAAAATTCACAGACCCTTGGGTCTTATTTTTTTCTATAGAACAAAATTTACAGACCCTTGGGTCTTATTTTTTTCTATAGAAAAAAATTCACAGACCCTAGGGTCTTATTTTTTTCTATAGAACAAAATTCACAGACCCTTGGGTCTTATTTTTTTCTATAGAAAAAAATTCACAGACCCTTGGGTCCACTTTCCACAAAAATTCAGACTAAAGGGTTCCCAGACAAATGGTTCCTATTTGTTTCTATAGAAAAAAATCACAAATTAATTCTATAAAATATTCCAATTTTTTTCTATTTTTGCTTCCCTGGCGTACCACCCTAATGTACATAGATTTCGCCATATGTTTGCCATCATGACAATTAAAATCTGAAATCTCTTTCATTCATTTGTTTATAAATCATAAATTCTATGGCCAATATAAAAATAATACTGCAGCGCCGTAAATAAAATTTAATGCTGGGGTAATTCAAAAACAGCTCCAAACAACCAACCACCCATCCACCGGCGAATATATTGAAGTGAATAAATTTAAATATTTTCACAAACTAATTAAAGTGAAATAAAAAATAGAAAAAAAAAACAAAAAATAAATAAACAACTAACTAATGAGTAGCGTAGGTTGGGTGGGGGGCTATCACATAGGTCAATTAAATATGAGGCATCGGAGAGTGTGAATACCTTAATCCCATTGTGCGTTGAGCTTTGTGGCATCACAATAATATTCATTCAAGCCATTATGCTTTGGAACTATTGACTAATTCTCGCGCACATTTAAATATTTTTTTTTTATAAAATGTTGATTAATGACTATTCTATCCTGTCCATATAAGTCCGTCAGTCATTTAGTCGGCGGACGGCAAAAGTTACTTCTAGCGATGATGTAATAGACCACATCAAAATCGGATGTAATGAAAGTTAATTGCCTATAGCCTCTATAAAAAATAGCAACAGCAACAACTATTTCATGTAAGAAAATCATAGAACATAAAAGACCAGTCGTCCAAGAGTATGAAGTCATAGTTAGAATAAAAAAAAAAAGAAAAAAAAATAATAAAATGAAAATAGTCGCATTTATGGAGTGAGAGGTCTAAAAATATGACCGACCGGCCATATGTAATTTTTTTCACACTGGTTCTTGGAGAATGAGAACATTTCATTATAGTTTCGTTAAAATTAAATGTGTGTGTGCGTGTGAACAATGTTATTAAGTCATAATAAGATATGTTAATTTTTAATAAAGAACACCCAGCCTTAATATATAATTCATAAAAAGAGGAACACTCAAAAATTTCCGAAAATTAGAAAAAAAAATGGAATAAAGCTTTTGTGGATTTTTTCTATAAAAATGGAAAACGAGGTTCAAGGTATTCCTTTTTTCTATCAAAAAAAAATGGGGACCATGGTGAAAAATGGTTCTATAGAAAAAAATGGGAACCAAATTTCAAAAGAAAAGAATTGTGTATTAGAGTTCCACTGTTGTTTCAATAGAAAAAATCCTTTTCGACAGAATAAAATGGGAACCAAGTTTCCACGATTTTCTTCCAGTTTTTCTATAACAAAAATGGGAACCAAGTCTCCGCGATCAAAAAACAAAAAAAATTAAGTCCCACGAATATTTTTCTATTTTTTCCTAAAGAGAAAATGAGAACCAATGTTCCCAGAATTTTTTCTAAAAAAATGAAAACTAAGGTTACACAATGTTTTTTAGAAAGAAAAAAATGGAAACAAAGTTTACAGTTTTCGCGATTTTTTTTTCTATAGAATAACTTGGCAACGAAACATAGAAAAACATGGAAACCAAAGTTCCGCGTATATTTTTCTATAAAAATACGACCCAAGGGTTAGTAACTTTTTTTCTGTAGGAAATATATTACTTAAGGGTCTGAAAATTTTTGATATAGAAAGAAATGCGACCCAAGGGTATGTCAATTTTTTTCTAAAGAAAAAAAAATGGAACCCACGAACACGAATCAAAGTCCAACGAATTTTTATTCTAAAGAAAAAATTAAATTCCAAGAACTTTCCGAACCAAGGTTCTAGAATTTTGTATAGACAAAAATCAACTCAAGGGTCTTTGATTTTTTCTATAGAAAAAAAATGCAACCCAAGGGTCTGTGATTTTTTCTCTAAAAAAACAAGTGGAAACTGAGGTTCCAAAATTGGAGCCAAGGTTCCACGATTCTTTTTTCTATAGAAAAGAAATTTTTTATAGAAACAAAGGTCTGTGATTTTTTTCTATAGAAAAATACAACTCAAGGGGCTGTGAATTTTTTCTATAGGAAAAATTGGAACCAAGAGGCTGTGATTTTTTTTCTATAGGAAAAATTCGAACCCAGGGGCTGTGATTTTTTTCTTCGAACCAAGACTCAAGTGTTGGTGATTTTTTTTTACGAAAAAAAAAACAAAGTCCAAAGAATTTTTTCGAAAGAAAAAATGCGCCACAAAATTTTTGAATTATTTTTCGATGCGGGAAAAGTGAAAGTGTAAATATTTTCTATAGAAACAATACGACCCAAGGGTGTATGGATTTTTCTATAGAAAAACATGTGACCCATGGGTCTGCCATTTTTTTAATTTTCTCCTATTAAGGAAACAATGCACAGACCCTTTTCCTTTTTTATAGGAAAAATTTCATAGACCCTTAAGTCCTATTAAAATTTTTTTCTATATAAAACTAATTCACGAAACTTCGCAATTGTTTCTATAGAAAAAAACTCACAGACCATAGGATCTGATTTTTTTTTATTAAAAAAATAGTGGACCCTTGGTAACTATGTTTTCTATAAAAAAAAGAAAATTCACAGGCACTTGTTTGGATATGTCCTATTGGAAAAAATCGTGGACATTGTGGATCCATTTTTCCTATAGAAAAAACTTACTGGTCCTTGTGGTCCCATTTTTTCTGTAGAAAAAATTCTCAGAACCTTGGTTCTCATTTTTTTCCATAAAAAAAAATCTCAGACCATTTGGTACCAAAGTCCCTATATATCTTTCGATTTGCAAGAAATTTAGTATAGCCTACTGAATGAGGTCAGAATGATGTGTGCAAATAGCTCCTATATATTGTTTAGGTAAATGGTGCACCAAAGTCCCTGAAAATCATCTGATTTGCACGAATTTTGGTAAAGCGTATTGAATTAAGTCTAGAATGACGTGTGCTAAATTTTGTGAAAATCGGTTCAGATTTAGATATAGCGATTTTAATTAATTTTTTTTCTATAGAAAAAAATTCTCAGACCCTTGGGTCTCATTTTTTTTCTATAGAAAAAAATTCTCAGACCTTTGGGTTCAATTTTTATTCTATAGAAAAAAATTCTCAGACCCTTGGGTCTCATTTTTTTCTATAGAAAAAAATTCTCAGACCCTTGGGTCACATTTTTTTCTATAGAAAAAAATTCTCAGACCCTTGGGTCACATTTTTTTCTATAGAAAAAAATTCTCAGACCCTTGGGTCACATTTTTTTCTATAGAAAAAAATTCTCAGACCCTTAGGTCACATTTTTTTCTATAGAAAAAAATTCTCAGACCCTTGGGTCACATTTTTTTCTATAGAAAAAAATTCTCAGACCCTTGGGTCACATTTTTTTCTATAGAAAAAAATTCGCAGACCCTTGGGTCACATTTTTTTCTATAAAAAAAAATTCTCAGACCCTTGGGTCACATTTGTTTCTTGGGTCACATTTTTTCTATAGAAAAAAATTCTCAAACCCTTGGGTCACATTTTTTTCTATAGAAAAAAATTCTCAGACCCTTGGGTCCAATTTTTTCCAAAAAAATTCTCAGACCCTTGTGTCACATTTTTTTCTATAGAAAAAAATTCTCAGACCCTTGGGTCACATTTTTTTCTATAGAAAAAAATTCTCAGACCCTTGGGTCACATTTTTTCCTATAGAAAAAAATTCTCAGACCCTTGGGTCTCATTTTTTTAATAGAAAAAAAATTCTCAATCCCTTGGGTCCAATTTTTTCCAAAAAAAAATCTCAGACCCTTGGGTCTTATTTTTCCAAAAAAAAATTATCTTACCCATGGGACCAGTTTTTCCCTTGGTAAATATTCTTTCTATAAAAAAAAGAAAATTCACAGGCACTTGGTTGGATATGTTCTTTTGGAAAAAATCGTGGACATTGGGGCCCCATTTTTTCTATGGAAAAAATCTCAGACCCTTGGTTCTCATTTTTTCCATAAAAAAATTCTCAAAACCTTGGGTTTCATTTTTTCTATAGAAAAAAATTCTCAGATCCTTAGGTCCCATTTTTCCAAAAAAAAAATAAAATTCTCAGATCCTTGGGTCTCATTTTTTTCTATAGAAAAAAATTCTGAGACCCTCTCCTACCCATGGGACTAGTTTTTCCTATAGAAAAAATCACAGAAACACATTTTTCCAATAGAAGCATTTTGGGTAAATTTTTTATAGCAAAAGAAATTTTCAAGACAATTCTCAGACCCTTGGGTCTCATTTTTTTCTATAGAAAAAAATTCTCAGACCCTCTCCTACCCATGGGACCAGTTTTTCCCATAGAAAAAAATCACAGAAACACATTTTTCCAATATAAGCATTTTGTGTAATTTTTTTCTATAGCAAAAGAAATGGCATACCTTTGAGTCAAATCTTTTGGTATAGAAATAAAATTAACAGACCCTTAGGGGTTCAAATTCGTTATAGAAAAAATGGATCGCATTTTTCATAAATTTTCCAATTTTTTTTAAATATATGTACTTTTTTATTTTTATTTATTTTGTTTTAAAATTGTTCACGTTTATTTATTGAAAATTAAATAGAATTATCAATTTATTGTTATTATTAATGTTGTTGTTGAGATCCGCCTCAGTATATAGGTGTGTACGTGTGTGTTTGTTAAATCTCCTTGCGTGATTACGACTTTGCTAATTTGCCAAAATTCTTCCATTCAAATACCGAAACGGATTTTATCAATTAAATTTAATAACAGTCGGGGTCAATCATGAATGACTTTATTATTTTTTAGAGAATTTAATTTAATTCTGCATGTTTTTGTGGGGATCGACAGTTCGGGGAGGTATGAAAAATAAAAAAATAACAATAACAAAAAAAAAAAAATAACAGAAGAATGCAAATGGACGGAGGGAGTCTAAAATGCCCACAAAAATAATTTAAATTAAAACTCACATCGTAGCCAGTTGAATATTTTTTTGGAGAACTAATTTCAAAACAAGTTTGTTTTTTAATTTCTTGCCGGTTTGTCGTGATTCCTTTTTTGGTTAAAAAAAAAAAACAAAAACCCAAAATAAGCGACCAAATGAATGAAAGTTAGGCAATACAGACAAAATCGAAATAAGCATTCGGAAGTCTCATAAACCATGTTCGCTTGCATAGGTGTGAATGTTTTGAAAACCAAACCGGCAAATATGACATCATAGCCGTATTGTGTTGAAGAAAAAAAAATCACACGCTCAAATTTGGAATACCAAAAAAAGAAAAAAAAAGGCAATTATTTCAAACTCTAATGGGAGCTAGGGAAACATGACCAATCCTCTTCAAAGGTATTTCAAATTTTTGGATTTTAATTTTTTTACGTCCATTTGTCTTTTCTTTGCGGTATCTCATAATTATGATGTGACCCCTGCTCGTTTAATTATTTCTTTATTTTTTTTTTCTGAACTTCTTTTGCGTGTTCGGCATTTATAAACAGTTTAACCAACAACAGCGGGATGATAGCCAGCCATACCCTGCATTAATTCAATGACACGAAATGTGTGTACAATTTACGCCATTACGGCTAAATTGAAAAGAAAAATAAGTTTTATTTTTTTAAAAAAGAAACAACAACAACTCAACACAATGAAAAAAATTACTTTCAGGCATGCCTGGGGTATACAAAAAGATATTAACGGATTGCCCCCTTCCACTGCATAACCTCCGACCATAATTTATATTTATTAATTTAATTCCGCCACCACACTAATTGCTATAATTACCTCATAATTAAAGCCAAAATAATTCAAAACCACCAAAAAAACATTGTTTTTTTTCGAAAATAATTTCAGTTGAAATTCGGATCCATATCTTTCCATTGGTCTTCCTGGAATAGTTATTCTTAGTTCAACTTTATAGCTGCGAAAAAAATTCGTTTGTTTCAAAGTAATAGCCCATAAAAAAAGTTAGACCACAAACCAAGAATGAGCTCATCGTCACACAAAGCATCTGCAAATAGCTATGGCTATCCGCAGCCAACATAGTTCGCTATGAGATAATTTCTAATGGCTTTAAGCCTACAGCGAACATTTGCTAATCAGATTAAGGCTGTTTATAAGAATTTTTAATTTTTTGTTTTCATAGAAAAAATAATGTGGGCCACCTAGGTCTGCCAATAGAAACAAAATTGGACCTCAAGGGTCTGTGACTTTTTTTCTGTGGAAAAAAATTGGTCTGTGAATTTTTTCAATAGAAAAAATTTGGGCCACAAGTGTTTTTTTTATAGAAAAAAATCCATCCCCTGAACCTTGTTGTCCAAATTTTTTACACAGAAAAAAATTTGCAGACACTAATGGTCCCAATTTTTCCACAGAAAATAAATCAATGAGCCATTTTTTCCATTCGCAGACCCTCGTGACCGAATTTTTTTTTTCTATAGAAAAAATGCGACTACAATGGTCTGCGATTTTTTGCTATAGAAAAAAAAAAAACGCGACCACAATGCTATTTTTTGCAATAGAAAAAAATGGATCTGGAAATTTTTTCCATAGAAAAAAATGCGACCACAAGGGTTTATAATTTTTTTCTATAGAAAAAATGCGACTACAGGATCTTTTCGACATTTCGAAGTAATTTGAGATTTCGCCTTCTTGGAGGCTGGCAGACACCTATGGAGGAAATATTCAATAGAGGCCCATCTTTTGTCGTGTTTTCATGTAGGTACCATAAAAATGACAGGTCCATTTTTTCGATATTTTTAAGGTTTTAGCCGCACATTAGCAATCCAAGTGCCAGTAATTTGAAATTCCGGTTTATGAAAAAATCTCGATATATATAATTGTCCCGCCATATTTTCGGTATTTTGAAATTCTTGGCCGAATTCTAATCTAATTCGGTATTCCGGTCTCTTAGAGGGTGAAAAATATATTAGGAGAAAATTATCGATATTGGTCCATGGCAAAACCTCCACATAAAGATTCATGTAGGTACCATAAAAATGTCAGGCCCATTTTTTCGATATTTTTAAGGTTTAAGCCGCACATTTACAATCGAAGTGCCAGTAATTTAACATTCAGGTTTATGGAAAACTCGATATAGATCCTCATATAATTGTCCCGCCATATTTTCGGTATTTTTAAATGCTTGGCCGAATTTAATCTAATTAGGTATTTCGGTCTCTTAGAGGGTGAAAAATATATTCGGGGAAAATTATCTATATTGGTCCATGGCAAAACCTCCATATAAAGTTTCCGCCACTGTTTGGTATTTTAGTCGGATTTTTTAAACGAAGGGGGATTTGAATGTGAATGTCTGGTTCGTGATGTTTCACAAGCTTATTCACAAAAAAAACTCTATAGGTCCTCCATATTTTCGGGAATTTGAGAAAAGAGATATATAATTTTATAAATTGTTTTATATTGGCCCATATAGGTCCTGAAAATCGAAATTTCAGGTTCTTGAAGGGTTAAATGCATATTTATAGAAAATGTTCAATATAGGTCAGTGTTTTGACATATGTAGCTTCCATATAGAATCCGCTGGATTTTATATTTTTCCCTGATCCTAGGATTATTTTCCAATCGAAGCTTCTAAAAATTGGGATTTTGGGTTCTTAGGAGGGTACAAAAAGTTTTCTCTGAAAATATTTAACATGGATCAATGTTATGACACATCCCCCCCTATCGAGCCATATTCGCCAAAAAAACGTAACCCTCAAATTCAGTAGAAGGTTTCTTTTAATAAATTCAGATTTAATAAAGCTATTATTTTGAAATTTACAACCGATATTATTTTCTGCTAAAATGAAGTTCCTGGCATATTTTTTTTCAAACTAGGTGACTGTAATTTGATACTTATTTTTTTTAGATAAATCTCCTACCAATTTCCAGGGAGGTCGATATTTTGACATAGCTACCATATATATTTGACCCGACCAATATTAGATATTTTAATGACCACCTTATAATAGAGGGGATATAGGAAGTAGGGTCCTGCCAAACATCAGAACATTTTAAACTTTTTTATACCCTTCACCACACTGTGCATATGTTTGTAACAGACAAAAGGAATCGAGATATACTCATGGTTCCCTTTGAGAATATGCAAAGAATCGATTTATGCATGTTCATCCGCCCGTCTGTCGGTCCGTCCATGTATTTTTGTGAACAAAGTATAGGCCGCATTTATAATCCGATTTGGATGAAATTTGGCACATGTTACTTATTTGGCCCAAGGACGAACCCTATTGAAATTGACGAAAATTGGCTCAGGTTTAGATATAGATCTCATATATAGTTTCGGCCGATTTTATGTAAATGGTGTACCACACTCCCAATATTGGTTCGATTGATACAAAATTTTACACAGAGTACTGAATTAGGTCTAGATTGATATATTCGAAGTTTTGTTGAAATCGGTTAAAATTATATATAGCTCCCATATATAGTTTTGTCCGTTTTAAAAACAATGGAGCACCAAATAGTAAAATTATGATCCGATTTGGATAACATTTGGCACATGTCACTTATTTGGCCCAAGGTCGAACACTATTGAAATTAGAGAAAATCGGTTCAGATATAGAAATATCTCCCATATATAGTTTCGTCCGATTTCATGTAAATGCAGCACCAAATAGTAAAATTAAGGACGATTGGCACAACATTTTGCACAGCGTATTGAATTAAGGGAACCCTCCCATTCTCGATTTTTTTAAAATTTTAAATTAGCTGGTAGATGAATACCAATGCATGTTAAGGTTTATAACTTTGCACATATATATTTGAAGATTTAAAAAGGAAGAAAAATAATTTACAAAAAATTGTTGTTGTTGTCTTGTTGTTTTTTTTTTTTTGTGATCAAAGAAAAGTCCTTATTTTTTTATGGCGGGCATGATAACTCCTCACTGGAACATCGGAATCCGAAAGTTCCAACGGTTTTAGAAAGAGTACATGTCAGGCTCTCGTATAAACTAGGATTATAGACTTCGCACTAAAATTAACAAAATGGCGGACCTTTGAAAAAATATTTTTGGAAAATCGCCGATTTTTGACCAAAAACAAAGTTAAAAAATAAGGAAGATCTTCGCCGATTGGCTTTATCCTAGTTCACACGATAGCTATACACTCACAGAGAAACGTGTAAAAATTTGGAATCGATTGGGTTATTAGTTTTTGAGTTATCGTGCCCGCCATTCGCAAACGAGAAAAACGCGTTTAAAGTTTGAGAAGCCCTTTAGCCGTCACTTGATGCCGACACAATAAATCGGTTATATCTTCAAGAGTTCTTGAGATTTTCATTTGAAATTTTGAAGGGACATTCTTGGATTAGTGCAGATTCGAATTAAATCAAAAACATTTTTGACGCCGAGAATGGGGGGGGGGGGGGGTTTCCTTAAGTCCAAATTTATATATGCGAAGTTTTGTTGGAATATGTTCAGATTTAGATATATCTCCCAATATAGTTTCTCCGATTTTATGTAAATGGTGCACCATACTGCCAATATTGTGTCGATTGAGACAAAATTTTGCACAGCGTACTGTAATTACTGAAGGTTGATGTCCGCGTAATTTTGTTGAAATCGGTTCAGATTTAGATATAGCTCCCATATATTCGTTCGTCCTATTTTTAGTAAATAGTGTACCATACTGTCAATATTTGTCCGATTAAGACAACATTTTGCACAGCTTACTGAATTAGGTATAGATTGATGTGTGCGAAGTTACGTTGGAATCGGTTCCGATTTAAATATAGCTCCTATATATAATTTCGACAATGTTTTCCGATTGATACAAAATTTTGCATACCGTATTAAAGTTACTACAGGTTGGTATGTGTATGGGTTGTTTTAATTTAGTTCAAATATCGATGTACTTCACGCACTTAATTTGGTTCGATTCCATTTCAATGGTCCTCCAAAGATGCTATGTCTTATGTACAATATCCTTTCGATAGAATGGATATTGTACATAAGAGCATCTCTTGTATGTACCCAAAGTGGTGAAGGGTAACATATCATATAGTCGGCCCAGTCCTACTTTTGAAATTTCCTTACTGGTTTTAATTTTCAATATTGTGTTTCATTACAGTTCGAGTTTGAAACGGCCAAATGATTGTTACTTGCAGCAAACATCATGTTCAGCCGTATCAACAAGTCAAAACAATTGCAAATTGTTTGAAATAAGACACAACATCCTAAACCGGTTATTGTTGTTGTTATTGTAGAGGCAGTACAACTAACAAAAAATTTCAAGAACCAAATTCAAATTCAATGTCAGTGTTATCCCCTTAGGAATTGTTGCTGTTGTTGTTAAATACAAAACCTCACAACTTCCCAAATTGAACACAAAATTTTTGTTAAGGCTATTTTTTTGGAAGAAACAAGTTTGGCCATTACAAAGCCACGCACACACTCACACAGAAAAAAACTGATTTCTTAGAAAGAATACACGAAGAAGTAGAAGAAAAAAAGAAAACCCAATAGGAAACGACGGAAATGAAAACATACATCTGTTCTATGTTCACCAAAATATAAAGAAGAAGAGGAACACACGCACATACATATAAACAATAGAAGAAGAAAAAGAGAAAAACACTCATACATATGTACATAATTTAAATAATTTATGTAGATACATAAACTTTGTTCGAAAATATATAAATTATCGACAAACAAAAAAAGAAGAAGAAGAAGAAACCCAAACGAATTAAACAATAATATTATTTAAACATAAGGCCGGCTAATTGAAGAAAATTGAAAAAATAAATATTGTTTACATTTTATTATTGATGACCTTTTGAAATTATTATAAATATTTATTTCATTATAAATTTTTATTTATTTCTTTTTAATTTTTTTTATTTATTTTTTAAAAATTTTTATTTTTTTTTTTGTTTTTTTTTTTTTTTTTGTAAATTTTTAATTATTTATTTTGTAATTTTTTCATATTTCAATCCTTTTTTTATTTTTCAAAATTGTTCATTATTAATTCCCACAAAACTCACCAATTCGATAATTTTCAAAATAGCACGATTGTTGAACTGCATTTTGTATTATTTATTTTTTTGATTTTATTTCCACGTTTATTTATTTAGTTTTCTTTTGCGACTTTCGGATAATTCCTCAAGTGTTTATTTATTTATTTTATTCAATTGGTTTACTTCGTTATTTCGAAACAATAAATAATCACTATAATTTCGACGAAGCGCTTTGCGTTGCTTTCTCGTCTGCGTTCAACAACTATCTGATTTGTGTGTCGGCTTTTTGACAATCATGAAGTTTTTTTCAAGTTTTATGTTCGTGTTCATGTTGTTGCTTGTATATGTTTGCCGAACCTTAGCTAGCAACATGTTGCTTATTAAAAATTCTACACTTAGAGAAATTTAAAGACAATTTTTCAAAGAAGAGTCGAATAAAATTTTTTTGAAGATCTATATTAAGATATCAATATTTTTTAGGACTATATAACAATATATTTTGCAAAAAAAAAAAAAAAATTAGGAGATTTAAAAAATATATATTTTGTGAAGGTTTTTTTTTTTTTTTGAAGCCTACATTTTGTAACAAAAAATGAAGAGCTATAAAAGCGTAGAAAATTTAAAAATATATATATTTTTTGAAGACCATTTGATAGGTACATTTTATACAAATTAATTTTTAAACCAGTGAGCGGAGCAGTATAGACGGACGGGGCCGACCATACGATACCCTACACAACTACCACGGAACTCTAACTTTCTGCGGATGTTTCCGAGCCTGGGCAATATTTCGTGATATTTGCACCCTGTTCCCCGATTAGAGGTCAACAGCACCACATCCTTACACTGACATATTTTCCAAATATTACTAATATTCAGTACAGTGATGTTAGGCCTATAAATCGATTCGAAAAAATACAAAAAAAAAACCAGTAAGGAAAGTAGTAAAGTCGGACGGGGCCGACTATACGATACCCTACACAACTACCACGGAAATCGAACTATCTGTGGATGTTTATTATGAGCCAGGGCAATATTTCGTAATATTTGCACCCTCTTGCCCGATTAGAGTTAAACAGCACCTCTTCCTTACACTGACATATCTTCCGAATATTACGAGTATTCAGTACAGCTATTGTCCAGATTCCTTTCACCGTGGGCTGTGTTGTGATGTTCGGCTTTCATTTGTGGTCTATAGATCGACTCGAAAATAACACAAAAAATTAAGTTTTCGGTCCACTTCATTCCAAAATTATTATCTGATCATCACTGAAAATTATAGGCGTTGTCCTTGACCATAAATGGAGCCTCATGGAACATTTCAAAGCGATCAGCGCTATATTTCCGCTCTCTAGAGTGATAATGGGTTACTAAATAATATACGAATACGGAAATACCTGTAAATATTTGGGTGTAACTCCCACATCCGAGCACATACAACACTATAATTGGTATTAATTTAAAGGTCAACCACTGCTCTTGGATATAATATCAACTTCTCGGGACTATGTCCTTCAGGGGTAAATATATACGCTATATAATACAAAATTTGTAATTTTCCACACAAAAGTCCATTTTGACCCGCTAAATATTGACTGATTTTTATCAAAAAAGGCATGCCTATTCTATGGCCCAATCCCCTTCTCCATTCGCGGTGTTTGGGCCATAATTTCGGTCTCTGGAGCGACCAGAAAATCAGACTAAAATAAAGTTTTTGGTCCATTTCACCCTCTAAATATTAACCGATATTTACCAAAAACAATAGGGGTCTTCATTGGGCAGAACCCATCCTGCATGCAACCCATTTCGTGAAGATTGGCCCATAACTGTGGCCAGTATCGTGTTTACAAATTATAATGGACAGACGGACGGACACACATGTCTAGATCGACTCAGCTAGTCGAGATATGACGATCGGTATACTTAAAGGTAGGTCTAGGACCAATATTTCGCGGCGTTACAAAATCTTGGGGCTGCACAAATTTTTATACCCTACACAACTATGTTGTCAGGGTATTATAGCTTTGTGCAGCCCCAAGAGTTTGTAACGCCGCGAAATATTGGTCCTAGACCACCTTTAAGTACACCGATCGTCATATCTCGACTAGCTGAGTCGATCTAGACATGTGTGTCCGTCCGTCTGTCCATTATAATTTGTAAACACGATACAGGCCACAGTTATGGACCAATCTTCACGAAATTTTGCATGTAGGATGGGTTCTGGCCGATGAAGAGCCCTATTGTTTTTGGTAAAGATCGGTTAATATTTAGGGGATGATATGGACCAAATACTTAATTTTTGTAGGTTTTTCTTGTAGCTCCAGCGGCCGCAAATATGGTCCAAACATCGCGAAATTTAACATGGAGAAGGGTATCGAGCCAAAGAATAAGCATGTCTGTTTTGATAAAGATCGGTCAATATGTAGCGGGTCAAATGGACCCTGACTTTTGTGTGAAAAATTACAAAATTTGTATTCTATAGCGTATATATTTCCCCTGAAGGACATAGACCAAAGAAGTTGATAGTATATCCAAGAGGAGTGGCTGACCTTTAAATTGATACCAATTACATTGCCGTATGTACTCGGATGTGGGAGTTACGCTTAAATATTTACAGGTTCTTACGTATTCATATATTATTTAGTAACCTATTACCAAACTGGAGGGCGGAAATATAGCGCTGATCGCTTTGAAATTTTCTATGAGGATCCACGTATGGTCAAGGACAAGGCCTATAATTTTCAGTTATTATCAGATAATAATATTGGGATGAAGTGGACCGAAAACGTAATTTTTTGAGTTTTTTTTTGCGAATCGATCTATAGGTCATAATTATAAGCCGAACATCACAGCACAACTCACGTTAAAAGAATCTGGACAAGTAATTATAAGGGCTGTACTGACTATTTGTAATATTCGAAATATATCTCAGTGTAAGGAAAAGGTCCTGTTGACCTCTAATCGGGAAAGAGGGTGCAAATACCACGAAATATTGCCCATGCTCGGAATAAACATCGACTGAGAGTTAGAGTTCCGTGGTAATTGTGTAGGGTATCGTACTGCTCCGCTCACTGGTTTATGAATAATTTTCGAAGGTATATAAAGCGTAAATTTTAAAAACAAAATATATTTTTTTAAATGCTATATGAAGTGATGATTGTATTTTTATACCCTTCACCACACTGTGGTACAGGGTGTTATGTCTTTGTGCATATGTTTGTAACAGGTAAAAGGAATCAAGATAGACGCATGGTTCCTTTTGAGAATATGCACAGAATCACTTTCTGAGCCGTCCATGTTTTTTTGTGAGTAAAGTACAGGTCGCAGTTATGATCAGATTTGAATTAAATTTGGCACAGGCCACTTATTTAGCCCAAGGACGAACCCTAATGAAATTGAAGAAAATCGGTTCAGATTTAGATATAGCTCCCATATGTAGTTTCGTCCGATTTTAAGTAAACGGTGCACCAAACTTCCAATATCTTTTCGATTAAAACAAAAGTTTGCACATCGTACTGAATTAGGTCCTGATTGATGTATGCGAAGTTTTGTGGAAATAGTTTGAGATTTAGATATACCTCCCATACATAGTTTCGTCCGATTTTAGGTAAATTGTACACCAAACTCGCAATTTTTGTCTGAATAAGACAAAATGTTGCACAGCGTACTGAATTAAGTCCAGATTGATATCTGTGAAGTTTCATTGAAATCGGTTTAGATTTAGATATAGCTCCCATATATAGTTTCGTCCGATTTTAGGTAAATGGTGCACCAAACTCGCAATTTTTGTCCGATTGAGACAAAATGTTGCACAGCGTACTGAATAAGATCCATATATAGTTTCGTCCGATTTTAGGTAAATGATGCACCAAACTCGCAATTTTTGTCCGATTGAGACAAACTGTTACACAGCGTACTTGATGTGCATGAAATTTTGTTGAAATCGATTCATATTTAGATATAGCTCTCATATAAAATTTCGTACGATTTTTGGTAAATGGTGCTCCAAACTTTCAATATCTATTTCGATTGAGACAAAAATTTGAAGAGCGTATTGAATTAGGTCCACATTGATGTATACGAAGTTTTGTGAAAATCGGTTCAGATTTGGATATAGCTCCCCTATGGCGGTTTTTTGTAAGTGGTGCACCAAACTCCCATGAATTGCCCGATTGATACAAAATTTTGCAAAGCATATTGAGATAGGTCCATATTAATATATGCGACGTTTTGTTAAAATCGGTTCAGATTTCTGTTAGGATACATATGTAAAATATACCTGATGTGGTGAAGGGTATCATAAAGTCGGCTCGGTCCGAAATTACTACTTTCCTTACGGTTTTTTATACCCTTCACCACACTGTGGTACAGGGTATTATGTCTTTGTGCACATGTTTGTAACAGGCAAAAGGAAACGAAATAGACCCATGGTTCCTTTTGAGAATATGCATAAAATCACTTTCTGAGTCGATTTATGCGTGTCCGTCCGTCTGTCCGTCCGTCTGTCCATCCGTCTGTGCATGTTAAATTGTAAACAAAGTACAGGTCGCAGTTATTATCCGAATTGGATGAAATTTGGCACAGCTCATCTATTTGGCCCAAGGACGAACCCTATTGAAATTGGGAATAATTGGTTCAGATTTAGATATAGCTCCCATATATATTTTCGTCCGACTTAAGGTAAATTGTGCACCAATGTCCCTATATATCATTCGATTTGCACGAAATTTGACACAGCGTACTGAATTATGTCAAGAACGATGTGTGCAAAGTTTCAAGAAAAGCGGTCCAAATTTAGATATAGATCCCATATATATTATTGTCCGATTTTATGAAAATGGTGCACCAATGTCTCTATATATCATTCGGTGTGCACGAAATTTGGCATAGCGTACTGAATGGAATCTACAATGATGTGTGCAAAGTTTCGTGAAAATCGATCCAGATTTATATATAGCTCCCATATATATTATCGTCCGATTTTATGTAAATGGCGCACCAATGTCCCTATATATCATTTGATGTGAACTAAATTTGGCATAGCGTATTGAATTGAGTCTAGAATGATGTGTGCAAAGTTTCGTGAAAATCGGTCCAGATTCAGATATAGCTCCCGTATATATATTCGTCCGATTTTATGTAAATGGTGCACCAATGCCCCTATATATCATTCGATTTGCATGAAATTTGGCATAGCGTACTGAATTAAGTCTGAAATGATGAGTGGTAAGTTTCGGTAAAATCGGTTCAAATTTAGATGTAGCTCCCATATATATTTTTGTTCGATTTTAAAGTGGTCCAAAGTCCCTGTATATCCTTGGATTTGCACGAAATTTGGCATAGCGTACTGAATAAAGTCTAGAGTGATTTGTGTTAAGTTTCGGGAAAATCGGTTCAGATTTAGATATAGCTCCCATATATATTTTTGTCCGATTTTATGTAAACCGTGCATCAAAGTCCATATATATCCTTCGATTTGCAATTATGAGGATTCATATGTACAACATACCCAAAGTGGTGAAGGGTATCCTAGATCATACGATAGGTATACACTCTCAGAGAAACGTGTCCAAATTTGGAACCGATTGGATTATTAGTTTTTGAGTTATCGTGCCCGTCATTAGTAAAAACACTACTTCGAGAAAAATGCATTTAAAGTTTGAGAATCACTCTTGCCGTCACTTGATTCTATATCTTCAAGAGTTCTTGAGATTTTGTTTTTGCTAAATAGTCAGGCTGAATCCCAGTTTGTTGTTTTTATAAAAAACAACTATTTATTAGTGGGGAATGTATGGCATTGTCCGCCGAGGGGTAAGGCAGGGAAGACTATAGTTTCGGATCACGCCACTGATCCTCATCAGTTCCCTTAGTTTTTTGTTGGGATATTCTCCCCAGAAGCTATTGCTGGGAAGCTGGGAAAGGTATGGAATTGTTTGTAAATGTCTTGTTAACCTCGAAGTGAGGCACCAGCGAAATTCTCATGCAGTTTATATCGTTGGTCAGCTAAGTACTTCGCTTTGTTACAAGAGACATTTGGGTATGAAGGTTTTTTGTATAGATGGAAAATGCGGCGAGATCCTTTTATGGCAGCTATGTCAAAAAATTATTATTGTTATTGAGTTATTGACCACCTAAGAACCCAAAAAATTACAACCACTTTGGTGGGAGAATGCGTTCAGGGCATTCCAAATAGGTAAAATTCGGTGGTGCTTGTATATGGGGGCTATGTCAAAACATGGGCATATGTTTTACACTCTACAAGAAATCGGAAAGTCAAGTTAAAGTTTCTTTGGTAAGAAAATGCGACTAAAATCTTCGAAAAAGAGAAGGAACCATTATATTTGGGTCTATTGAGAAACGTGAACCCATATTGATAATTTTTGGCATGAAGATTTGACAGCCAATGAGAATCCAAAATCTATTACAGTCAATTTCTTTGAAAAACGTGCCCAAACTCCCTATAAAGTCGAATATATATCCCCTAAAAGAATCCCGACTCATTTTCCCTATTTCGATACTTAGATTCAAAAAAGTCATATGGGTATCGATTGTAATTTCTTAAAAAAAAAACATTTGCTTGCATTTCAACCACTTCTGTAAGATTTTGAAATAATTTCTGCGATTTATTAAGTCATTCATATGATGTCATCGTGGTTTGGTTTTGCGTTTTATTCCCAGCACTGCTTAGAATTGGGTGGGTCATTCACTGTACAATAACAATACATATATTATGTATGGATTTAGATTTTTTCTCATCACGTCATTATTTGTAATCTCAACAACAAAAACAACAACAACAAATGTTGCTAAACATTTTTAATGCGTATTTAATAAATTTCAGGGTATGAATAGACGAACGAACGAGCGATGAGCTCTGCCAAATGATGGGGATGCTAAGAGGTTTTTTGTTTTGTTTCGTATTTGAAAAGCAACAGCTGAGGGTTGAATTGATTTAGAAAAAAAGAAAGAAGTGAAAAATGTTTAAGTTCAGCCGGATCGAACATGTTATACCATGCAACATTTTTTTGAGGAAAATTCCTCAAAAAAATTAGAAACCCCGGTTATTTTATCCTCGTCGTTTACTTTTTTACGATTTGTTTTCTAAAAGCATGCATAGTTATGCCAAATACAAAAAAAAATAAATTTCGAAAAGTAAGAACCGGTTTTCTAAATTTGTTGAACCGGATATTCAGATACTGAAACCGGTTTCAATGTCTTATACGCATATCATTAGAAAGCTAGTAAACAAACGGGTTTAATTTCTTGAACGGGACTATTATCGGTTTTATTATCCCGAATACGCGATTCAAAAACTTAGAAACCGGGTTCATTTTTTCTCGACATTTATTTTTTACGTATTCGTATGAATTATTTTGTACAAACATGCTAAATATACGTCAAAAAATAAATGTTCAAGAAAAAATAACCGGTTTTCTAAAATTTAAACCGGATAATAAGGTAATAAAGCCGGTTTCAATGCCTTATATGCATATCATTAGAATACTTTTAAACAAAACTTGCTAAATTTACTGAACCAGACTATTATCCGTTATTTCATCTGAATATCCGGTTCAAAAATTTAGAAACCTGGTTCATTTTTTCCTCAAAAATTAATTTCGTATTCGTATTAATTCTTTTCTAAAAATATATATAGTAATGCCAAATACGTAAAAAATTATAACAAAATTAACCGGTTCTCTACATTTTGATCCGGATATTCAGATTCCAAAACTGGTTTTAATCGGTTTTATTATCACGAATATCCGGTTAAAAATATAGAAACTCGGTTCTATTTTCCCTCGAAATTTATTTTTCTTTTTAGTTATATATATATATATATATATATATATATTTCTTTTTAGTTTGCTAAATACGTCAAAAAATTTTTTTTTGAGAAAAAAAGAACCGGTTCTCCAAATTTTTGAACCGGATATTCAGGTACTAAAACCGGTTTTAATGCTTTATATGCATATAATTAGAAAGCTAGTAAATAAACGTGCTAAATTTATTGACCCGGATTTTTAAAGGTTTTATTAACCCGAATATCCGGTTCATAAATTTAAAAAATCCGTTCCTTTTTTCTTCTAAAAAATTTTTTGTACGTATTAGTATGAATTATTTTGTGGAAACATGTTAACAATAATTCAAAAATAAATTTCGAGAAAAAAATGGACCGGTTCTGTATATTTTTGATCCGGATATTCAGATTCCAAAACTGGTTTCATGTGCATATCATACGCAAGCTAGTAAACAAACCTGCTAAATTTATTGAACCGAACTATTTTCGGTTATATTATCACGAATATTCGGTTTTCTAAATTTTTGAACCGGATATTTGGATACTAAAACCGGTTTCAATGCCTCATATGCAATTATTAGAAAGCTAGTAAACAAAATATGTTAAATTTATTGAACCGGACTATTATTGGTTTTATTATCCCTAATATCCGGTTCAAAAATTTAGAAACCCGGTTCTTTTTTACTCAAAATTTATTTCTCTTGCGTATTAATATGATTTGTTTTCTAAAAACATATATAGTTATGCCAAATATGGCAAAAAACTTAATTCGAAAAATATAAAGCGATTCTCTATATTTTTGAACCGGATATTCAGATACTAAAATCGGTTTCAATGCCTTATATGCATATTATTAAATACTAGTAAATAAAACTTGCTAAATTTATTGACTACTAGCATATACCCGCTACTTCGTTAGCGAATGTGGGATGTATTTAAAACCACCCTATATCGACCATTATTAAAATTTTAGAACCATTTAGTACCACAGTATGTTCTAAAATATACCTCTGTATCTCAACCCTACACACCCATTCCGACCGCAACAGAAATCTACATCTATACTAAATATGGTGTATTTTTTACCATTTGTACTCTTGTAATACTTATTTTGAAAAAAAATCTGATATAGGTTCACCCAAATCCAAATTGAGTATCAGTTAGTGCATATTAATATAAATTTCCATAACTACCTACTTTAGCAAACATAAGTACGAATTTCCAACACTTCCCACATACCCCAATCTTAATTCCAAATTTCAGGATTCTATCGGTTCACTTAAATCCAATTTGCATCACATTTAGTACCACTTAGAACACATAAGTAAAAATTACCTACATAATGCAATCCAATTGAAATCATGAATTAGATAAAATCGTAATTATAATCCAAATAGTATCAAATTTAGTACACAGTAGTACGAATTTCCAAAACTTCCTACTTAACCCAAACATACACTCCCACAGTGATCCTAAATCCCAGTTTAAGGATTCCAACTCTATTGGTTAACCCACAATACATAATTGTAGCAAATTTAGTACATAGTTGTACCAATGTCCAAAACTTCCCACATACCTCAATCCTACACCCCCACAGTCATCCTAAATCCAAGTTTCAGGATTCCAACTATATCGGTTGACCCACAATTCAAATTGTACCAAATGTAGTACACAGTAGTACGAATTTCCAAAACTTCCTACCTAACCCAAACCTACACCTCCACAGTGTTCCTAAATCCAAATTTCAGGATTCCAACTCTATCAGTTCACCCACAGTTCAAATTGTACCAAATTTAGTACACATTAGTACCAATTTCCTAATTTTCCTACATACTCCAATCCTACACCTCCACAGTGATGCTGAATCATTTCAGGATTCTAACTCTATCGCTTCACCCACAATTTAAATTGTACCGAATTTTGTACACTTAGTACAAATTTCTAAAACTTCCTACATACCCCAACCCCCACAGTGATCCTAAATCAAAATTTCATGATTTCAACTTTACCGGTTCAACCACAATTTAAATTGTACCAAATTTAGTACACAATAGTACAAATTTCTAAAACTTCCTACATATTTCAATCTTACACCTCAACAGTGATCCTGACTCCAAATTTCATGATTCTAGCTCTATTGGTTCACCTAAAATTCAAATTGTACCAAATTTAGTACCCATAAGTATTATTTTCTTAAACTGAATCCTGACCCTAATCCTACATCCCTACAAAGATCCTAACTCCAAATCTCATTGTTCCAGCTCTATCGGTTCACCCAAATCCAAATTGTACCAATTATAGTACGATTTAGGACTTTTTGTACACATAAGTAAACATTTCCAAAACTACGTACATATTCCAATCCTACACTGCGACGGTAATGTTACTTTCAATTTTCAGGATTCTAGCTCCATTTGTACCTCCAAATCAATAGTACCATATAGTACTTTTCGTACACATGAGTACATGGTTTCAAAACCATCTCCTTATATCGACCCTACTTCCCAACCCTAAATCGCATTCCAAATTTCAAGTTTTTAGCTCTATCCGTTCTCATGCTACAGAATTGTACCAAATTTAGTACATTTTCATACATTTCGGATAGTTGTAGTTCGAATTTCCAAAAACCCTTTGGTACATCTATCCTACACTCCATCAGTGACCCTCAATCCAAATTTCAGAGTTCTAGCTCTACTGGTTCGCCAAATACAAATGATATCATATTTAGTACTTTTTAGTACTTTTCGTACCCTTCTAGTACGAATTTCCAAAAACCCAGCCTTATCTGTCACATTTGGGCCAAGAGTGACCCTCACCCAAAATTTCAAGATTCTAGCTTCAGCCGTTTCGTCTGGGCGTTGATGAATCGTTAAATCAGTCAGTCAGTCAACCACTTTACTCTTTTATTAGTATAGATTATCGGGTTTATTATCCCGAATATCTGGTTCAAAATGTAGAAACCCGATTCTTTTTTACTCAAAATTTATTTTTCTTGTGTATTCGTATGAACTATTTTCTAAAAAATAAAATTAATTTCTAGAAATAAAGATCCGGTTACCTACATTTTTGAACCGGATATTCAGATGCTAAAACCGGGTTCAATGCCTTCTATGCATAACATTAGAAAACTAGTTAACAAACGTGTTAAATTTATTGAACCGGATTATTATCAGGTTTATTTTCTGAATATCCGGTTCAAACACTTAGAAAACCGGCACTTTTTTTTCTAAATGTGCACGTTAAAACGGTCATCCAACTTTTGTAGAGCAGTTTCTGTTTGTCAAATATTCCGTTTCAATACTGATTAGTCATTCTTTTCCCCCTTTTTTAGATACTCGAAAGAAAGCATGGGGACCATAGTTATGCGATTTCTTCATTCATTGAATGCAGACCCCTTCTCTTACACACAAAGGATATGCGGATATCCTTAATCTACTGCGTTGCTATTCAAAAAAAAGAATATCTAACATAAATTGCCGAAAAAATAAACTACGACGCAAAAATGGCATTAGAATTGATTTATTACTTACCCCTACCCCTTCATTTCGCTCGACACTCACTCACACATGCAACCACCTCTAAGGGATGAATTCCAAAAAAAAAAAAAGAATTTTTCTACACATTTTTTTATTTTAACATCAAAACATATTTTTTATTATTATTATTTTTAGCATTTACTTACATTGCAAAAAAAAAAAGAAAAATAAAAATTAAAATTAAAACGCACACACACTCACATCATTATTATTGTATAAAAAAAAATGAAGGTAATTTTTAAAATTAATGGAAATTATTATTGGCAGTTAAATGGTTGATTGTTGTTGTTTCGTCTCGTCTATTTGTCACGAAATGTAAAAATGGCATCAAATCCGAACAGCACCCCATTCACAATGGCCAGTGAGGCTTTGATCAACGCTAAATCTCGTGTCCTCGTTCGGAAGGAATATTCCCATGCCTCAATGACGAAAACACCCGATGCTATGAACAGAGCACAGCCCATAATGCTAAAGAAAATATCAATGCGTCGATGAATGTGGGCACGCATCATGGCGCCTAAAAGTAGGCAATGCAATTTGAATTATTTTGATTAATAGATTTTCATTAAAGAAGAAATCAATAAATAATGAAAAAATTGAAAAGTGGATTTATATTAATTATTATTTAATGAATTAGCCAAAAATTTGGAATATTCCAAAAATTGTGCATTTGAATCTCATCATGTGACCTTTTTGGAAAAAAGTACTCACCTACAAATACACCAACTAAAACAATGATATAACCGCTAAAAGATCCTGTCGCCAATAGGGATGTGGCTATGTCACGATCATCGAAACTGTAGTAATGCAAAACTAAGCATGCTATGGCAAAGCCCTGGAAATACGGGACAACAAATAGACATATTAAAAATGTGAATTTTAAAAGAATATATTTTTCTGGGACCTGCAAATTTTGAAAGAATAAAGTGAAAACATGAGAGTTTTGTGTGGATCTATAAGAAGCCTGGATTTTTACATTTCCATGTGCATTTCCAAGGTGCAAAGTATATTAAATTTGGCGTTCAGTTTGCAACATCTCGAAATATTCACCGGAGACCCTCTTAATTTTTTATATAGTTTTGAACAGAATAAAATTATGTATAATCGAAATATTTAGGACAGACCTTTGAAAATGTTCACATAGCATATATTATATTGTAAGTTATATAGGTCCACTTTTTGGTATAGTCTATAAAGCGGTAACCTGTCCTCCTTTGGTATTTACACCCTTCATAAGTTTGTAACAGGCCAAAGGAAACGAAAGAGAGCCATGGCTCCTTTTGAGAATATGCACAGAATCAGTTTCCGAATTGATTTATGCATGTCGGTCCGCCCATCTCTCTGTCCATGTTAAATTTTAAACAAAGTACAGGTCGCATTTATGATCCGAATTGAATGAAATTTGGTATAGCTCATTTATTTGCCACAAGGACGAACCCTTTTGAAATTGGGAAAAATCGGTTCAGATTAAGATATAGCTCCCATATATATTTTCGTCCGATTTAAGGTAAATGGTGTAGCAAAGTCCCTATATATCTTTGGATTTGCACGAAATTTGGCATATCGTACTGAATTGAGTCTTGAATGACGTGTTATAAGTCTCGTGAAAATCAGCTCAGATTTAGATATATCTCTCATATATATATATTTTTGTCCGATTTTATGTAAATAGTTTACAGAAGTCCCTATATTTCTTTCGATTTGCACGAAATTTGGTATAGCATACTGAATTGAGTCTAGAATGATCTGTATTCAGTCTCGTAAAAATCAGCTCAGATTTTGATATAGCTTACATGTATATTTTCGTCCGCTTCTATGTTAATGGAGCATTAAAGTCCCTACAATTCATTCGATTTGCACGAAACTTGACATAGTGTACTGAATTGAGTCTAGAATGGTGTTTCCTAAGTCTCGTGAAAAGCCTCTGTATATCTTTCGATTTGCACGAAATTTGGTATAGAATACTGAATTAAGTATAGAATGATGTGTGTTAATTTTCATGCAAATCGGTTCAGATTTAGATATAGCTCCCATATATATTTTCATTCGAGTTTAAGCAAATGGTTCGCAAATGTCCCTATATATATTTTCGTTCGCAAATGTCCCTATATATATTTTCGATTTGCACGAAATTTGGCATAGTGTACTGAATTGAGATTAGAATTGTGTGGGTTAGGTTTCGTGAAAATCGGCACAGATTTAGATATAGCTCCCATAGTGTACCAAAGTTCCTATACATCTTTAGATTTGCACGAAATTTGACGCAGCGTACTGAATTAAGTCTAGAATGATGTCTGCTAAGTCTCATGAAAATCGGCTCAGATTTAAATATGTTAATGGTGCACCTATATTTAATTTAGTTCGATTGCATGTCGATGATCCTCTGAAGATAGTATGTCTGTTCTATGGGCAAGACATTTCATGCATGTGGTGAAGGATCGGCCCTGTCTGACTTTTAAACATTCCTTACTGGTTTTTAATTGATGCATTTTTTCACCGAAGTGTACTGTTTCGATTTCTTCAATCCTCGCTTCTGTATGTCACATTTTTACAGAAAATTTAAGAAATAGTTCCATGTTTTGAAATAGGCTCTATTGAAGGTATCACCCAAAATTTCCCAACGAAGTGGTTGAAATTAAGCCTTACGGATTCTTTGAGCGTAAAAACATTTTTACGTTTACATATTTTTTGACATAGCCGCCAAATAAAGGCCCAGCCTATTTTTGTTTTTTAAAAAAATTTAGGCGTATTTCCCGGCCGAATTGACGATATTCTTGGCTATTGGAATGTTAACAACATATTTACAACTTATTGTCTACATAGACAAGGTCAAGGTCTTGGATCCATTTTCGGTATTTTATTTTAAATATTTTTCTACAAAAATTGTTTCTCAGCCTCCAAGAACTCAGAATGTTGTTGTTTTTATAGGATTCTAAATCCCATATCTTTGTAGTCTATCATTTATGTTAGAACTTTTCAAAAAAAAATCGGGGTCCAAAACATACACCCATCAATGGATACACCCCATAATCTTTAAAATAATACCCACTGATCGAAAAAAAATCTGATCGTCACTAATGGCTATTGGGGTATGTATGATACGGTAAAAATGTGTCTTATCAAAATATTAGTTTTAGAACCCGTGTTTCATCGGACCAAATCTGTTTCAGACAATTTAGTGTCGATTAACAAATATCCGTCTATCTGTCTGGCTTATAAATCAAAAATTGAGCGAAATTAATGTCCGATTTGAGCCAAACTTTGTACAGCCTATTATCTTTACCAAGCCTAAATCAAGTTCGAAGGTGGGATCCATTAGTTCTCTACTTTTGGCAACTCCCGCAGAAATGGTCACTACTTCTGGTACCTCCCACACAAATGGTAAAAATTTTCAATAATCTGAAATCGCCAATATAAGGCGAATAAAATGTCAGTATGGGACTAAAATTTACAAAACATATTGCATCTGCCATAAATAGATTGAGTCAGAAGGTGGGACTCGTCGGAACAAACGGTCAATTCTTTTAAAATTTGCAAATAAAATTTTAAGCAAATTGAATAACCTAACATTAAATCCGAAACCTCTTTAATAAAAAAAAACTGTATATCATTCCGAAGATCTCTGCAAACCACAGGCTGAGGGTATACATCTGTCTGCAACACCGACAGACCCTTTTTTCCTTGTTTTTATATATTTTCTCAAGATATAATTAAAAAAACACACTTTAAAAAATATTAAAAAAAAAATCCGTAAAAAAAAGTTACCCCAGTTTTTCTTAAGAGTTTCTCGAGTTTTTAAGAAATCGCTGTTAAACCTAGAACATATACTCAGATCTCCAAAAAAAATTTTTTTTGGTCTCCAAAAATATACGTATTTTTGATTCGAACCTTCAGATAGTATGGTAAATATATATTTTACACGTTGTTTTTGGCCTCAACAATATTTTTTTTTTAAATTTCCACACCTATGGTGGTTTCTCAAAAAATATTCATAACCAGTGAGCGGAGCAGTATAGTCGGACGGGGCCGACCATATGATACCCTACACAACTTCCACGAAAATCTAACTTTCTGTGATACTAAATTCTGAGATTGGACAATATTTCGCGATATTTGCACCCTCTTGATCGACTAGAGGCCAACAAACACCTTTCACCAGGTGTTGTGTTGTGATGTTCGGCTTTCAATTATGGCCTATAGATCAACTCGAAAAAACAAAAAAATTAAGTTTTCGGTCCACTTCATCCCAAAATTATTATCTGATCATCACCGAAAATTATAGGCGTTGTATTTGCCCATAACTGGAACCTCATGGAACAATTCAAATCGATCAGCGCTATATTTCCGCCCTAATAATAATATATTAATACGTAAGCACCTGTAAATATTTACGTGTAACTCCCACATCCAGGTACATACAACAATATAATTGGTCTTAATTTAAAGGTCAACCACTCCTCGGGTATATGTTCTTCAGGGGTAAATATTTATGCCATAGAATACAAATTTTGTCATTTTTCACACAAAAGTCAGGGTCTATTTGACCCGCTAAAAATTGACCGATCTTTCTCCAAACAGGCATGCTTATTCTTTGGCCCGATCCGCTTCTCCATGCAAAATTTCACGATGTTCGGACCATTGTTGCGACCAGAAAAACCGACAAAAATTTAGTATTTGGTCCATTTCATCCCCTAAATATTAACCGATCTTTCCCAAAAACAATAGGGGTCTTCATTGGCCAGAACCCATCCTACATGCAAAATTTCGTGAAGATTGGTCCATAACTGTGGCCTGTATCGTGTTTACAAATTATAATGGACAAACGGACGGACGGACGGACACACATGTCTAGATCGACTCAGCTAGTCGAGATATGACGATCGGTATACTTAAAGGTGGGTCTAGGACCAATATTTCGCGGCGTTACAAACGTTTGGGGCTGCACAAAGCTATAATACTCTGACAACAAAGTTGTGTAGGGTATAAAAAAATTCACGCTTCTATTGGCGCCCAACATTTTTTTTTATTAAATCTTTGGTTGGTTCTTTAAAACACATGCCTTAATAAATCGACAATCCACGCTATCTCTAGTTCTCCAAAAATATTCTTTAAAAAATTAACGATTCCTCTAGCCCTCCAAAAAAAAATATTTATTAAAAAATCCTCTCTTCTCCTAGTCCTCCAAAAAATATTCTTTAATACATCCACACTTCGTCTAGTCCTTCATAAAAAAAAATCTTTACAAAATCTACGCTTCTACTGGTCCCTCAAAAATATTCCAAAAAAAAAAATCCACGCTTCTGCAGGTCTCTCTGAAAAATGTTCTTAAAAAATTCACATGTTTCTTCTAGTGCTCCAAAAACTATTATTGGAAAAATCCTCGCTTCTGTAGGTCATCCAAGAAATATTCTTTAAAAAATCCACGATTCTGCAGGTCCTTCTACAAATATTAAATAATACACGCTGACGATGGTCCTTCAAAAAATATTCTTTAAAATATTATTTTATAAATCCACGCTTGTGGGGCCTTAAAAACATTCTTTAAAAACTGCAGGCTTCTAAGGGACCCTCAAAATGCACTAAAACATCCTGTTGGTCTTTAAAAATCCACGCTTCTGTTGGTTCCACAAAATGCTTCTTTATGGTATATCTTGTAGTTTTTTTTTTATAAATTAACAAGTTTTTATTAAAAAAATTACCAATTCCAAAAATTTCACCACACCTATACGGCCACCGCGATCACCGTGTGACATTTTTTCAATAATGTTCTCAATTTGTTAATGTCCAATAAAAAATTATTAAAATTGATTTCAATTTTTTTAATTATTATTTTTATAAAATTTTTTATTGTTGAAATCACTTTATATCTTTAATATCCATATCCTTGTGTTTCCTGAATAAAGCTTCTCTTCATTATTATTTCACATTGTTTTTTTTCTATTATTTTTCGGTTATCCGGTTATTTCACTTTCACATTTACAACAAAAACTGAACTTCCGTTATCAACGTTTCGATCATCGTGATCGTTGAACCGTAACTGACAGCAGTCATTGAATTGCCGTGCGGAAAATGACCAAAATTATAATTTTGTTTTGTGTTTTGACATGAATTATGCAAATCTGTATGTAATTATGTATGTTATTTGTCCACAAAACAACAACAAGAACAACAACAACCAGATGCAATGACCACCGACCCACCCACCTATAATCGTTCTTGTCATATTATGAAATTATGAGAAGAGAAAAAAACAAAAAGCAATTAATTAATTACATGCAGAGCCAAAAGGAAATGATCGCTCATGACTGTGGCCAGGGGTCCGCAGACGACTTCTTGAGCCATGCTGTGTTTCAACTTGAATTTCAAATGAAAACCTATGCGGTTTGAAGATGAACTGATGGCCAGGCAGCATAAAATGTGCATATCAAAATATTGATCATACAAAAAAAAAAAACGGAGGAATGAAATGGAGAAAGAATGGGAAATATGATTTTTGCAGGGCCTTTCAGAGCTACTTGAAAAAAAAATATTCTTTAAAAAATCCACGCCTATGATGGTCATGGAAAAAATATTCTTTAAAAAATCCACGCCTATGATGGTCATGGAAAAAATATTCTTTAAAAAATCCACGCCTATGATGGTCATGGAAAAAATATTCTTTAAAAAATCCACGCATATGATGGTCATGGAAAAAATATTCTTTAAAAAATCCACGCCTATGATGGTCATGGAAAAACTATTCTTTAAAAAATCCACGCCTATGATGGTCATGGAAAAACTATTCTTTAAAAAATCCACGCCTATGATGGTCATGGAAAAAACATTCTTTAAAAAATCCACGCCTCTGTTGGTCGTTGCAAAAATATTCTTTAAAAAATCCACGCCTCTGTTGGTCGTTGCAAAAATATTCTTTAAAAAATCCACGCCTATGATGGTCATGGAAAAACTATTCTTTAAAAAATCCACGCCTATGATGGTCATGGAAAAAATATTCTTTAAAAAATCCACGCCTCTGTTGGTCGTAGCAAAAATATTCTTTAAAAAATCCACGCCTATAAATGGCCCTCAAAAAATATTCTTCTAAAAATTGTGTTCCTATTTTCGGCCCTTTTTATTGTTTTCGGAATATTTCTCTCTAAGTACAACCCTGCATTGTGTATCCCAACCTACACTAATGTAGATCAACAACCATAATAACAACAACTACAAAAAACATTATTAAAATTTTTACAAATTACGAACATAAATTCCATAATCCACTTTCCAGATGATTAAGTGGACAAAGGGAGGCCTTTTAAAGAGTTAATAGCAATAAGTGCTGCGCGATTACCCCTCCGCCCGCACTAGATTCCAAGAAAATTGTACAAAAAGTTGCCTACAGTTGGATGATAATCACTGCATAAATGCCAAAATATTATAATGAGATGATGATAATGGGGATGGGTATGGAAGCACATCGGACCCATTGACTCAGAAAAGTGTTGGGTGAGTAATGCAGTTTTAATTCATGGCGGGTAAAGGGTGTTGGGTGTTTGAGAATTTGTACTAAATTTCTAAGTAGATCTAGAGCACTAAAAAGGGGGGAAGAATAATTTGAAAATATTTGTTCTATTGTCAATTTCAGTGTGTTGGCATTCGTGTGTGTGACCGGCTTTTGAGTATCGACGTTGTAAACATAACCTAATTATTTTTGAAAATTATTAATAAACAAAACCACACGACAAGAAAACGATGTAAAAAACAATGATTTTTTTCGCAATTAAAGTGCGTTAGGAAAACTCATTGTCCAATTGTGGGTTTTAGGTCACGTTACAGTGGGTAGCATAGATTTAAAAATATGGACCAACAGAGCCGAGGATTTTTTGAAAAATATTTGTTGAGGGACCATCATATGCGTGGATTTATTAAAGAATATTTTTCGAAGGATCATCATATGCGTGGATTTCGTAAAGAAAAATTTTTGAGAGTCCGACAGAAGCGTGGATTTCGTAAAGAAAAATTTTTGAGGGTCCGACAGAAGCGTGGATTTCTTAAAGAATAATTTTTGAGGGTCCTACAGATGCGTGAATTACTTAATGAATATTTCTTGAGGGTCCCACAGAAGCGTGGATTTCTTAAAAAAATATTTTTTGAGGGACCATCATAGGCGTGGATTTCTGAAAAAATATTTCTTGAGCACCCACAGAAGCGTGGATTTCTTAAAGAATATTTTTTGAGGGTCCCAAAGAAGCGTGGAATTTTTAAGGAATATTTCTTGAGCACCGCACAGAAGTGTGGATTTCTAACAGAATATTTCTTAAGAACCCCACAGAAGTGTGGATTTCTAAAAGAATATTTCATGAGCACCTCACAGAAGCGTGGATCTCTTAAAGAATATTTCTTGAGCACCCCACAGAATATTTCTTGAGCACACCACAGGAGCGTGGATTTCTTAAAGAATATTTCTTGAGCACCCTACAGAAGCGTGGATTTCTTAAATAATATTTCTTGAGCACCCCCACAAAAGCGTGGATTTCTAGAAGTATATTTCATGAGCACCCCACAGAAGCGTGGATCTCTTAAAGAATATTTCTTGAGCACCCCACAGAAGCGTGGATCTCTTAAAGAATATTTCTTGAGCACCCCACAGAAGCGTGGATTTCTTAAAGAATATTTCTTGAGCACCCCACAGAAGCGTGGATTTCTTAAAGAATATTTCTTGAGCATCCCACGGAAGCGTGGATTTTTTAATCAATACTTCTTGAGCACTCCACAGAAGCGTTGATTTCTTAAAGAATATTTGAGGGTCCCGCAGAAGCGTGGATTTCTTAAAGAATATTTGAGGGTCCCGCAGAAGCGTAGATTTCTTAAAGAATATTTCTTGAGCATCCCACAGAGGCGTAGATTTCTTAAAGAATATTTCTTGAGGGTCCCACAGAAGTGTGGATTTCTTAAAGAATATTTCTTGAGCACCCCACAGAAGAGTGGATTTCTTAAAGAATATTTCTTGGGGGTCCCACAGAGGCGTAGATTTCCTAATGAATATTTCATGAGCACCCCACAGAAGCGTGGATTTCTTGAAGAATATTTCTTGAGTACCCCACAGAAGCGTGGATTTCTTAAAGAATATTTCTTGAGCATCCCACGGAAGCGTGGATTTTTTAATCAATACTTCTTGAGCACTCCACAGAAGCGTTGATTTCTTAAAGAATATTTGAGGGTCCCGCAGAAGCGTGGATTTCTTAAAGAATATTTGAGGGTCCCGCAGAAGCGTAGATTTCTTAAAGAATATTTCTTGAGCATCCCACAGAGGCGTAGATTTCTTAAAGAATATTTCTTGAGGGTCCCACAGAAGTGTGGATTTCTTAAAGAATATTTCTTGAGCACCCCACAGAAGCGTGGATTTCTTAAAGAATATTTCTTGAGTACCCCACAGAAGCGTGGATTTCTTAAAGAATAATTTTTCGAAGACCATCATAGGCGTGGATTTCTTAAAGAATATTTTTTCGAAGACCATCATAGGCGTGGATTTCTTAAAGAATATTTTTTCGAAGACCATCATAGGCGTGGATTTCTTAAATAATATTTTTTCGAAGACCATCATAGGCGTGGATTTCTTAAAGAATATTTTTTCGAAGACCATCATAGGCGTGGATTTCTTAAAGAATATTTTTTCGAAGACCATCATTGGCGTGGATTTCTTAAAGAATATTTTTTCGAAGACCATCATAGGCGTGGATTTCTTAAAGAATATTTTTTCGAAGACCATCATAGGCGTGGATTTCTTAAAGAATATTTTTCGAAGACCATCATAGGCGTGGATTTCTTAAAGAATATTTTTCGAAGACCATCATAGGCGTGGATTTCTTAAAGAATATTTTTTCGAAGACCATCATAGGCGTGGATTTCTTAAAGAATATTTTTTCGAAGACCATCATAGGCGTGGATTTCTTAAAGAATATTTTTTCGAAGACCATCATAGGCGTGGATTTCTTAAATAATATTTTTTCGAAGACCATCATAGGCGTGGATTTCTTAAAGAATATTTTTTCGAAGACCATCATAGGCGTGGATTTCTTAAAGAATATTTTTTCGAAGACCATCATTGGCGTGGATTTCTTAAAGAATATTTTTTCGAAGACCATCATAGGCGTGGATTTCTTAAAGAATATTTTTTCGAAGACCATCATAGGCGTGGATTTCTTAAAGAATATTTTTTCGAAGACCATCATAGGCGTGGATTTCTTAAATAATATTTTTTCGAAGACCATCATAGGCGTGGATTTCTTAAATAATATTTTTTAAAGAATATTTCTTAAAGAATATTTTTTGAGGGACCATCATAGGCGTGGATTTCTTAAAGAATATATTTTAAGGGACCATCATAGGCGTAGATTTCTTAAAGAATATATTTTGAGGGACCATCATAGGCGTGGATTTCTTAAAGAATATATTTTAAGGGACCGTAATAGGCGTGGATTTCTTAAAAAATATTTTTTGAGGGACCATCATAGGCGTGGATTTCTTAAAGAATATTTTTTGAGGGACCGTAATAGGCGTGGATTTCTTAAAGAATATTTTTTGAGGGACCGTAATAGGCGTGGATTTCTTAAAGAATATTTTTTGAGGGACCGTAATAGGCGTGGACTTCATAAAGAATATTTTTTGAGGGTTCCACAGAAGCGTGGATTTCTTAAAGAATATTTTTTTGAGGGACCATCATAGGCGTGGATTTCTTAAAGAATATTTTTTGAGGGACCGTAATATGCGTGGACTTCTTAAAGAATATTTTTTGAGAGACCATCATAGGCGTGGATTTCTTAAAGAATATTTTTTGAGGGTCCCACAGAATCATGGATTTCTTAAAAAATTTTTTTTAGGGTCCCACAGAATCATGGATTTCTTAAAAAAATTTTTTTAGGGTCCCACAGAAGCGTAGATTTTTTAAAGAATATTTCTTGAACACCCCACAGAAACGTGGATTTCTTGAAGAATATTTCTTGAGTACCCCACAGAAGCGTGGATTTCTTAAAGAATATTTCTTGAACACCCCACAGAGGCGTAGATTTCTTAAAGAATATTTCTTGGGCACCCCACAGAAGCGTGGATTTCTTAAAGAATATTTCTTGGACACAGAAGCGTGGATTTTTTAAAGAATATTTCTTGGACACAGAAGCGTGGATTTTTTAAAGAATATTTTCCTTTAGAATTCGCATATTCCCCTCGCTCTGTACCTTATGTCAATTGCCGATATTTATAGGAGATTGCTAATCCAATTTACCTGCTTACTTAATACTCTCTCTTAATTTTACATTGATCTATTCAGATTGTGAGCCAGACTTCCATTAATCTCTGACAATGGAATTTCTACAAATCAGAGAATCAAAAATATAATCAATTTCCGCAATGATGACTGTAACCAGTAGCAATTCACAAGTTCAATCGTTCGGATATACGCGTTAGCTAACATTTACAATATTCCACCCATAACGATGGCAAAAAATGCAACAGATTTATTGAATCTAGACAATGATGTGTTCCGGGCTTACATCTTTTGGTCGGGCATTTTGGTGTTGAAAATTTTGGCAATGGCCATATTGACCGGATTACAACGTTTCCGAACCGGGGTGAGTAAGGAAGGGAATTTTGAAAAAGAAAAATAAATAAATAAAAATTCTATATGGAGGACCTCAGATTTATAGAACCGAAAAATTATAAAATCGGAGTTAAAAAATGCCTGGATGTGAAGATGAATTTGTGTACTTCAAGTGTTTTCAAGAAATTTCGAATTTTATTCCTTCCTAACATTCCAAAGTTCAGATATAATAAATATGGATTGCATTGCAGGTTGCATTTCAATTAAATGATAGTTGTTTTTTATTTATTTTTTTCCATACTTCCTTGTCATTTAACTGCATCTAATTATTTTTAAACGCTCGATAATGATATGCATAAACTTATTGAATCACAACGTCATTTCAAGCTTGGCAGCAGGTATTTTCAGTTACTCTACGGAAAATGCATTCCAACCGGCATTATAACAAATTTACGCTCATAAAGAGAGAATCGAAGCTATAACAGTGGAACCTCAATTAAAAAAATATTTTCTTTTCTTTTTGGAAGGTCCAATGGTGATTTGGATTTTTAAGGTATATTTTTTGAGGAACCCATAGAGGCGTGAGAATATTTTTTGACCAACCCATAGAGGCGTGGATTTATAAAACGAACATTTTTTGACCAACCCATAGAGGCGTGGATTTATAAAACGAATATTTTTTGACCAACCCATAGAGGCGTGGATTTATAAAACGAATATTTTTTGACCAACTCATAGAGGCGTGGATTTATATAAATAATATTATTTAAAAATTTATGTATTTTATTCTCCCCTTTTCAGACTTTTGCCAATCCCGAAGATTGCCTATTCAAGCGAGACAAGGTCACCTATGACAATCCCTATGTGGAACGTGTACGCCGGTAAGTGTCTGGACAATATCTTTTATCTTTTTCGTTATTTTGAAAATAATATTTTTTTTCTTCTTTCCCAGATCCCATTTGAATGACCTGGAGAATATTCTACCCTTTTTCATTGCCGGCCTCCTGTACGTTCTTACCGATCCATCGGCAGTGGTGGCAATCAATTTATACCGTGCAATGGCCGCTGTTCGCATAATACACACATTGGTCTATGCTGTGGTTGTGGTGCCGCAACCTGCACGCTTTTTATCGTTCGGTGCAGGTTATCTGATCACCGGTTATATGGCATTTAAAATTTGTATCGAATTCCATTAGTTTTAGAATACTGAATACCATGTTAATTTTTTCATAAGATATAATAATTTGTGGGTGTGGATTTTGAACCCTTAAAGGGCTTTACTTCAATAAATAAGAAACATTTTTGAAAAATTTAATTAAAAATGGAATTTTAATTTTTTTTTTTTGGAATTTTGGAAAATTTTTTTATTTTTTTTTTTTTTTTTTGAATTTTATTTAAGGGAAATATTTAATAAGACGGCCCAGTCTATCATACCTATAACACCAAATGCTGCCCGAAACGTCATTCAGTTTGTCTCCCTCAAGAGGGTTAGAAAACTCGTATAACAGTATGCCGGTTTATATAACAGTTCGCTCTCTTTGCCAATTTTCCACAAAACAAAACAATTTGTTTTTGTTATCGCCTAGATCTGACATGCATATTCGCATATGTTCGGAAATTATGACAACAAATAAGCTATCAACACGTCACCATTGCCGGTATCAGAGGCGTTCCACCAAGAAGTGGTCACGAAATCTTGTCATTGGATTTTTTAGATATTATATTTGGATATTTTAATACATAATTTTGGAAATATTTTCCAAGCGTAGATTTTTTAAACCAGTGAGCGGAGCAGTATAGTCGGACGGGGCCGACCATACGATACCCTACACAACTACCACGGAATTCTAACTTTCTGCGGAAGTTTACTCCGATGTTTACTCGTGCTATTGCATCCTCTTGCCCGATTAGAGGTCAACAGAACCTTTTCCTTGCATTTTCGAATATTCAGTAAAGCCCTTCTAATTACTTGTCCAGATTCCCTTCACGGTGGGTTGTGTTGTGATGTTCGGATATTATTCGACTCGAAAACACGCAAAAAAATAAGTTTTCGGTCCATTTCATCTCAAAATTTTAATCTGATCATCACCGAAAATTAAAAGCGTTGTCCTTGACCACAACTGGAACTTCATGAAAAATTTCAAAGCGATCAGCGCTATATTCCCGTTCTCTAATCTGGTAATGGGTTACTAAATAATATCTGAATACGTAAGCACCTGTACATATTTGAGTGTAGCTCCCACATCCGAGTACATACGACAATATAATTGGTATCAATTTAAAGGTCAACCACTCCTCTTGGATATACTATCAACTTCTCGGCCCAATGTCCTTCAGAGGAAAATATATACGCTATAGAATACAAATTTTGTCATTTTTCACACAAAAGTCAGGGTCCATTTGACCCGCTAAATATTGACCGATCTTTATCAAAACTGGCATGATTATTCTTTGGCCCAATCCCCTTCTCCATGTAAAAATTGGAGATGTTTGGGCCATAATTGCGGCCTCTGGAGCGACCAGAAAACCCGACAAAAATTAAGTATTTGGTCCATTTCATCCCCTAAATATTAACCGATCTTTACCAAAAACAATAGGGGTCTTCATTGGCCAGAACCCATCCTACATGCAAAATTTCGTGAAGATTGGTCCATAGATGTGGCCTGTATCGTGTTTACAAATTATAATGGACAGACGGACCCAACCTACTATGAGAAAGCAAAGAAAAAGAAAGCCAAACCCCCCTAATGTTGACGAACCCCCACAAACGTATAAAGGACCACGATCTGCGAATCTTCACATGGAATGTGCGCACGTTGTACAGAACAGGCGCAGTTCTCGCTTTGGCGGTGATTGGCGGAGAAGAAGATACCCCAGAACCAATATGATATGATGGTATAGAGTGTATACCACCTAGCTAAGATGAAGTCATAAATGCAATTAATCGGCTCAAGAACAATAAGGCAGCAGGAGTCGTTGGGCTGCCAGCCGAACTATTCAAGACTAATGGTCAGATTTCTTTTGGAGAGATTAGTTTTTATTTGGAGACAATAATTTTTATACCCTCCACCATAGTATGGAGGGTATATTAATTTTGTCATTCCGTTTGTAACACATCGAAATATTCATTTCCGACCCTATAAAGTATATATATTCTTGATCAAGGTAAAATTCTAAGACGATCTAGCCATGTCCGTCAGTCTGTCCCTCCGTCCGTCCGTCTGTTGTAATCACGATATCTTCTGAAGGAATCTTAATTCCTTCAGAGCTGGGGAGCTGAAATTTTGCATAGAGTCGTCTTTTGTCTTGAGGCAGGTCAAGTTCGAAGATGGGATATATCGGTCCACGTTTAGGCATAGCTCCCATATAACAGTACCCCCCAATATTCGGTATTTTGGGGTTCTTGAGCACGTTTTTCAACCGAATACGCTGAAATTTTGTACATTGGGTTCCAAATGTCTCCACAAAAAATTATAAATATAGGTCCATTTTTCTGGTAGCACCCATATAACGGTACCTCCTAATTTTCAGTATTTTTGGGGTTTTGATCGTATTTTTCCACCGAATTGGCTGCAATTTAGTATTTAGAGTTCTTAATAGGTACCAAATCTCTCCACGAAAAATTATAAATATAGGTCCATTTTTTCGGATAGCCCTCATATAAGGGTACCCCCAAATTTTCGGTATTTTGGGGTTTTTGAGTGCGCTTTTCAACCGAATTCGCTGCAATTTGGTATTATGAAGTCGTATATGGTAACAAATCTCTCTACCAAAAATTTTAAATATTCGACCCTTTATGGGGTCGTCCCCATATAACCTCCTTTTTTATAGTAAAATAGTTATATGATTTTTTTAATTATTTTTGGAGAGATAACCAAAACGTAAACTGAAAAAAATGTTTTGAAAAAATTACCCATGGAATTTTTAACTAATTTTTTGAAGATATTACGGACTACAATATTACTTATATTAATTTTAAAAAATCATTTTTTTTGGAGACATAGTCTAACTGCGGATTTTTTATAAATTATTTTTGGAGAGATTATCATTGTAAGAATTTTTTAAAGATTATCCAAACATGAATTTAAAAAAATGGAAAACTTATTATTCCAGATTCAAAGCTTGCAATTTTTCAAAATTATTTTCGGATATTTTAAAAATAAGTGAATAATTTTATACCTAATTTATTATGGAATGCCTCATTTGCCCCCAAATTTCCATTGGTCTCCAAAGAATGAGAGCCCAACTAGAAACAACAAAATATACGTTACAATAATGAGAAGACCCCACGACACACATTCGGAAAAAAAGTGAGAGCGACGTTTCTCACTGAAATACTATTCATGTCATGCCATTGAGCGTTGAGAATATGCCGGTCCCGCCATTGAAAATAAAAAAACAGAGATAACGACAAACGACGACACAAAACGCACCAACAAAAGAATGCTGACCAAAAAAAAAATTTATAAAAATTTAGTGAAGACCTTAGTTTAGTTCACTACGAAGTGTCGGTTGAGCCGGTAGTCTTACGCAGTTTTCTTTTTGTTTTCTAATTAAATAAAAAAACAACAACAACAACAGCAAAATGTCCGCCTTGGATTTATTGACTTTCGATAATGCCGTCTTCAAAGCCTATATCTTCTGGAGTGCTGTTTTGGTGGTGAAAATGATGTTTATGTCGCTGTTGACTGCCATGCAACGTTTCAGGACTAAGGTAAGTGGTTTGGAAATAAAAAAAAAACAAAAAACCAAAATTGAAAAATTGAATGGAATTTGTTGTTGCTTTTCGATTTTATTTTTTTATTATCAGAGTGGAATAGTTCAAATGCCCAAATAGCTTGGCATTTAGAAAGAAATAAATATAAATATTACAGGTGCGACTATCATCGATTCTGGAATTATTTTCAAAACTGTTATCAATAGTTAAAAAAACTGATAAAGATGTGTATGTATGTTTGTATGTGTTTTTTCAGTAAACTATGAAAGTCAAAGTTCAATGAGTTATCTTTAGATTTCATTAATCCGAAAATAAAGCTCATGTCCGATCAGGTGTTGCCTTGGAAACGAGCAAACAAAAATTGGAAAAATATGAACACTAACAAATATTTAGGTACGAGATGACAAAGCAATTTTGAAAAAATTACCTGACTAACTGAAGAGGATTTCATAAGTTTGTTTTATTTTTATTGTATATATATAGCCAAATCAAATATTGAAAATATTCCAAAAGTGAACATGCTTAGAGAATTTCTGTTAATATCTATAAAAATAATGTTTTATAAAAAAACGGAAAATTAATTGGAGACTTTGAAAACTTCTCAAAAATTATGATAGGGGGTTGAGGATTTTTTTTTAGCCATTACAATTGTTGCTTCTAACATATATGTATGTAGACCTTTTCATCATCATTATTAAGGAACTACCGATGACCTACGATTTTAGCAAGACTCCAAGAATCCCATATTGGGTATATACGTAAGATGGGGCTGAATCAATGCTTGGTATATCAATAAGTTGCTATCAGTACTCAACAATCGGCGAAACTTCCGCAGAATACCAGATCAAACCCATCAAAATCCACATCAAATTTCTGCTCATGATTACACCATGATATTTAATAGACCTTAGTTGGAGACTTTTAAAACTTCTCAGAAATTGTGATATGTGGTCGAGGACTTTTAGCTATTACAATTATTACTTCTGACAAATATGCAAGTCGACTTTTCCATCATCATTAGCAAGTCTCCAATAATCCCAAATTGCCCGGTAGTGAGGCTGAATCATCGTGCCAACATGTTTCGTATTCAACTTGCACCTGTAGGCCTATTTTGTAAGTTTTAACAACATTCGATATTGTTTAAATTTATTTTGTTATTGTAAAAACAATAAAACAAACAAAATAAATTGTTGTAAAATAGACAATATCGAATGTTATTAAAAAGTTACAGAATACAGGGGCTGCAGTACTTTACCATCCCTGTGTTCTATAAAAGAGTCTCACATCACAATTTTTTTTAATAGAAAATTCTTAATAAGGCTCCAAGTATCCCAAACTGCACGGTAGATACGTGAGGTGGGGTGTTGAATTAATGCTTGATATATCAATAACTATCAGTACTCAACAATCGGTAAAACTTCCGTAGAATACCGCTTTCAGCGATGCCATATCAAAATTACTGCTCATAATTACACCCAGATATTAAGTGGAACTTGATTCTTTTCTGCCATTTATGTACCTCCACCCCAATGTTAAGTCGAATCCGAATAAATTGGGGTTTTTGGTTTTTTATTAACCTGACATAATGTGCCAATAAACATGCGCCGTATTCAACTTGAACCTGCAGTACTTTTTCATCCATATGTCCTATAAAAGAGGCTCACATCACAATTTTTTCTAAAAAATAACAAATTCTTAACAAGAATCCAAGAATCCCAAATTGCACGGTAGATACGTAAGTTGGGGTGTTGAATTTATGCTCGATATATCAATAACATGATATCAATACTCAACAATCGGTTAAACTTCCGTAGAATACCAGATTCCTTATCTAATTACTGCTTATAATTACACTCAGGTATTTAGTGGGCCTTATTGGTCAGAGATGGTCCGTCAGAAACAGTGACGTAAATGACATACATTATCGACGTATATTACATACGTCAGAAACGTCGGAAACCCACCCAAAACCATTAGGTTTTTGACAAAATACCTATTTCCATTAATGAATTTGGAAATTACGTATGCTTTACTGAAATCCATATAAAATTTCAAAAATTTGTTCTCCAAAAAGTTTAGAATTTTGTATTAGTTCTAGTAAGGAATAGTCAGATATATGTAAAAATAATATGTATTTTTGAAAATAACGGTATATGGTAATAATATTAAAATAAATGACGTTTTCTACATTTACTACATTTTATACAGGTATATGACGTTTTCGACGTTTACACCTTTTTGACAGTCGAAAACCTAAAAATTCGTCATACGGACCATCCCTGTTATTGGTTCCTGCCATTTATGTAAATACCTCCACCAATGTTACGTCGAAGCCGAATAAATAGGGATTTTGTTTTTTTTTTTTTACCCTGGCATAATCTGTCAATAAAACGTGAGTCGTATTCAATTTGCACCTGCAGTACTTTCTCACCCAAGTGCCTATAGAAGAGGCTCTCAACACCATATTTCTCCAAAAAATATCAAATTCTTGGTATCAACTTTCGCATACAAATGTTGAACTATACCTTTCTGGGGTTTTGTTTTTTTACCCAGCCATAAGTTCTTTGTATTAACTCTCGTATATAAATATTGAACTATAGGTTCCAATTTATTAATTAATATCCAATGATTTACGACCATCAACTTCTTTGTATCCCGAAATCAAGTCCATGGCAAATATTTTCTACAATATGAAATGCAACTGGTTCATCAGTAACCCAGGTCTTTATTAAATGTCTGTAACCTTCGATTTCTTTACGAACAACATCCCGAAATCAAGTTCATTGCAAATATTTTCTACAATATGCAATAAAGGTCCATAATTACCACAGACCATTCTATAATGTATGTAACCTTAGATTTCTTTACCAACAACATCCATGGCTGTATATTATCGAATCCGCAGCTTCATCACGGATTTAACGCCTCAATTTCTTTCAATAGACGAATTCAATCAACTGGACATAAGCAAATATTTTTCTCTGCAAAAATGTATCCGCTTCCATTAGTTTCCACTAGTTCATCCTCCAAGAACTCGGAATGCCTAATTACATCAGATCAACCCAAATCGATTTCTCTACCAACAACATCCATATTATTCGGAGCTTTATCTGAGATTTAACGCCTTTATTTTATTTAGTAGCTGAGTTCTGTCAATTGGCTGGCATAGACAATTGACCACTTTCCATTGCAGAATCCTATCGTCCTAAAATACCTGTTCACAGTTCCTTTTTGTGTAAAAATTTTAAATCCAATTGTCAAAACAATATATTGTAGTAGAATAATGACAAGCGCATATCGATAACGATATACAATAGAATGCAACTATGTTTAAGTAATCGATGTATGTATTTGAGTATTCGATGTGTATCTGATACATAAAATAAAGTATCGCGTCACTTAAAAGGTGACCCGCAAACTGAAAAGACGAATACCAGTGTACTACAATATCCAAATTGGTTCAAAACCAATTTGTCGTTCAGAAATTACCAGATTTTTCCTATGCCTCCTTTAGAGGGGCTACTATTATTTTTTTTTCACCAAAATGTTATCCGCTTTCATTAAATTCCAATATTACATCCACCATGAACACGGAATGTCTAATTACATCAGATCGACACAAATCGAAAATTTTCGCCCTATATAACCTCAGATTTCTTTAGCAACAACATCCATGGCTGTATATTATCGAATCCGTTGCTGCGCTCAGATTTAATGTCTGTCTTCGTGCTTTATCTTCATGTCTCGTCAAAACTGGGCATGTAATGACTGCAAGCTTCCTTTTAGTGTAAAGTTGGTATTTTCAGAATCCATAAAATCGAAAGTACTAGTGCTGTCTGTATCATAAATAATTGTTTCCTTAGCGAAATCACTCCACAGCCCTGTGAGTCCTCTCACTCATCCTCTGACTGATATTGGCAGATATTTTTCGCCAGCTCATCAAGTTCAGTCTCAGGAACACAACGGCCCGACGCCGATGAAGTTGCAACCTTCGGAAGGTTGCATTAGCTAAGATTCCAAAAAACTTCACACTGTGCTTTGCATCAGAAACATTCAGAAATGTTTGCATTAGGTCTTCTTCCTATGTATGGTTTGTATCCACTATGGTTTGTATCCTCATTTTTCTCTATGATAGGGCGCTTATTTTTAGTTTCGTCATACTGTGCATTGGAGTTTCTGAAAATTCGATTTGTAATGTCTTCAACCTTCCTTCAAGGCTAACATTGACATTTTACGTTATCTTCTGGGAAACATCTTTGTTGATTTGTTCGTGTGGTTCCTAAGAAACGATTTTCCTTCTTCAAATCTCCATCAGAATAGAATATTGATCACAAATCTATTTTTGGCATCTTCAGGACATCTTCTACTTTGTTAATGTGTGTTCGGTTTATTTAATCAACTGTGATACTAAGAAACGATTTTCTTTCTTCAATTCTTGTAAATCTAATTCTATACTAATTAATTTTAGAAAGTGTGACCATATTTCCATAAATGTGTGAAGAAACAAACATCATCGAATTTTTGTTTCATAATATACATGATGAAAGTTGAAGATCTTCATTTGGGTGCCATTATCAAAGGTCAATGTCTTTGGTGGTACTTTCTCTCTAACATTCGTTTTTTTTCTTAATGAAGAGAGAAAACTTCATTGGTAAAAAAAAACGGAACACAATAATACCGGTGAAATAATAGATCGAACCTCAGCAATTTGTTTTCATTCATCTTCATAAGCACGGGATTCGTTTAGGAATAAGCTAAATAAGCATGACTTGCAAATTGCAATTAATAATTAAGTCAATATTTCAGTAAAATTTATTGATTCACAAAAAAATCTTAAACTTTGTTAGACATGTTTTTTATGGGCTAAAAATAATGGAATATGTAATATATTTAATTTGCATATGCATGGAAAACAAACGAGTGTGCCACACTCCCTAATTTACTGAGAGCGAGAGAGATATAAACAAGCTGAAAACGAGAGAACGCATTGTTGTTGGCACATAACCATTTGTTTACAGTTATCTTAAAGCGAGCAAAAGTCGCCAACTTTTTAAATAGCAGCATGGGCATGACTTGCCATTAATGAATAGTATAACCGGTCTAAAGGCCAAATAGACTAACTAACATTTTTATATGTTTTTCTTAGTGATGTGAACTTGGAATTCGGTTGGGGTAAACTAGATTTATTGAGTGATCGTTGATCTAAAAAGTCTATTATTTTTCCTTATAAATTGTTTGAGGATATATAGATTGTTCTGATTCGCTTCGTTTAATGGGATTCAAAGTTCTCTTAGACTTTTTGAATATTTTAATGTAACAACACATAAAAAAAATTATACCCAAAATCAACCCATTGTAAGAGTGCTTAAAAAATTCAATTTTACAAATTTAGAATTATGTTTGGATTTTACTTATACTATAGATAAACTTAAAGAAATATTAGATTTATACAATAATTTATAATAATCTAGACTGTAAGGATTTATATTTTCATAGACTGAAATAAATAAATAGAGGAGAGAAAAATTAGGTCTCTTTGCAACTATAATGGCTTCAAACTTCCTTTAGAGCATCCTTAGTTATTTTTTTTTTTTCATAAGGAACGATTTTCTCTTTCAATTCTTGTATTTTGTCCCTAGCCGATCTTTAGCATATTTATCAGGAATAGCATCAGTTGTGCACCTTGGAATCTTCAGTTTTCTTCTGGACACCTTCTACTATTTTACTGTTTTCGTTTTATTTAATCAACTATGATCCTATGGCAAGATTTTCTTTCTTCAATTCTTGTAATTCTACTCTGTCGGATACTTACCTTGCTAAATCTTCTTTCAATCGAGCACATTAATTTTGCGAATATCTTACACTCTTTGTTCCTTCGTTGACATTGGCGACCATTGGCCTGGCCATCTCATCATCGGTTATGCCGCAGACGCTAAACCTTCAGAATGTTGCTTTAGCTAAACTTTCAAAGTCTGCAGAGTGTGGTTTTCATAAACCGTATTAATAAAAAAAAAATCCCAACAGAGTTTCGCATCCTCAGCATATTGGACTCAGCCCCTCTCGTCTTTGGACTGACCGTGGGGATCTTTTTTCGGTCAATTCATTACACTCGGGATCCATCCCAAGAAGCCAAACCATCCGAATAGTGACAGAACATTTGTTCCATAAGCCGAGCTTAAAACAGATTTCTAAACGCGTCAGTCTTGCGCGCAACTTTTCCAATTTGAAGGACCATATTTCGAAATGTTGTCTTCCTCTAAAACTTTGCATCTAATTCGTGGCCTTCCCCTTCTGCGTGAGCTGCAAAGAAAAATCGCTACTTCTACTAGTCTCAACCACTGATCCGTCCCATTGATCAGATCTGTGGTCATGCAAATAATGACCTGTATCATACAAAGATCTTCGATCCCGGCAACTCTCGCTTGATGTCTGTTTAGGAAAGCTGCGCTATGGTGGTTATAGTTCTTTTCGGCAGGTACTTCTCAGTTTCGGCGACCGCTGGTGGTTGACAATTAGGGTAATTTGATTTATATATCAATTATTGGTGTGATTTTCACTTTGCACATTAAAAAAACTCCCGCAGAGGGAAAATAGTCATTATATGTCCATTTTTGTTCTAAATTTTTGGTTAATATTGATTGGCCGCAATTCCACCTTAAATAGAATTTTGTCATTATATTAAATAATAATTTCTTATTTTTTCTGATCATTTTACAGACCTTCGCCAATCCCGAAGATTGCATGTCCAAGAAAGACAAGGTGACCTATGATAATCCCTACGTTGAACGTGTTCGCAGGTAAGTTAATTCACAGTAATATCTCCAGGTTCTAGAATTTATTTAACATGTTTTTGTTTCCTCCTCCTCTTCGTTTCCTTGCAGAGCCCACTTGAATGATATGGAAAACATTATCCCATTCTTTGCTGCCGGTTTCTTCTACGTCATGACCAATCCCAGCGCATTCTTGGCCATCAATTTGTTCCGTGCCGTTGCTATTGCCCGCATCGTCCACACCTTGGTCTATGCCGTTGTTGTTGTTCCACAACCTGCCCGTGCTATTTCCTTCTTTGTTGCCTTCTTGGCCACCGTCTATATGGCTGTGCAAGTTATTATCTATGCCTTGTAAGGAGATAACATTGTGATGTTGCACTAAATACTTGTTTTCGAAGTATTTACGCAGAGAAGGAAGTTTTTTTCAACTATTTATGTACATTCGATTGTAAAGTGTATAGGTTCATTTTCTACATATTTTAATAAAAAAACAAAGTAAAATAAGAAAAATGTGATCTGATGTTGATTTTTAATGCAAGTGGAGAATTAAAATTTCGAACTGAATAGGCTGCATTTTATCTCTTGACAACAAATCAAATTTTTAGTCGATTTTGCATTAATCGGTAAAAATCGAAAATCGATTAGCCAACTATGTAGGTATTACCAAAGTAGGTATTCTATGAAGAAGACCTTTCAGTTCTGTTATGAATAAGAAGAACTTCAGCTTTTCTATGAAAAAGGCCTTAAGCGCATCAAAGAAAATAAAGACTTTAAGTTATTCTAAGAAAAAGAATACCTTAAGCTCTTCTAAGAAAAAAAGACCTTAAGCTCCTTTTCCTATGGAGAAGACTTTAAACTCTTCTGGAAAAATAACTTCAGCTCTTCTATGAAGAAGACCATCTATGAAGAAGATCTTGAGTTAGACGAAGAAGAAACAATTGAGCTCTTCTATGACAAAGAAGACCTTCAACTCTTCCAAGACGAAGAAGACCTTCATCTCTTCCAAGACGAAGAAGATCTTCAGCTTTTCTATAAGGAAGAAGAAGACATCCAGCTCTTCTACGACGAAGAAGAAGACCTTCAGTTCTTCTATAAAGAAGAAGAAGAAGACCTTCAGCTCCTTTATGACGAAGAAGAAGACATCCAGCTCTTCTACGACGAAGAAGAAGATCTTCAGCTCTTCTATGACGAAGAAGAAGACCTTCAGCTCTTCTATGACGAAGAAGAAGAATACCTTCAGCTCTTCTATGACGAAGAAGAAGACCTTCAGCTCTTCTATGACGAAGAAGCAGACCTTCAGCTCTTCTATAACGAAGAAGAAGACCCTCAGCTCTTCTATGACGAAGAAAAAGAAGACCTTCAGCTCTTCTATAACGAAGAAAAAGAAGACCTTCAGCTCTTCTATGACGAAAAAGAAACCCTTCAGGTCTTCTATGACGAAGAAGAAGAAGACCTTCCGCTCTTCTATGACGAAGAAGAAAACCTTCAGGTCTTCTATGGCGAAGAAGAAGATCTTCAGCTCTTCTATGGCGAAGAAGAAGACCTTCAGCTCTTCTATGACGAAGAAGAAGAAGACCTTCCGCTCTTCTATGACGAAGAAGAAGAAGACCTTCCGCTCTTCTATGACGAAGAAGAAGAAGACCTTCAGCTCTTCTATGACAAAGAAGAAGACCTTCAGCTCTTCTATAACAAAGAAGAAGACCTTCAGAGCTCTTCTATGACAAAGAAGACCTTCAGAGCTCTTCTATGACAAAGAAGACCTTCAGAGTTCTTCTATGACAAAGAAGACCTTCAGCTCTTCTGTGACAAAGAAGTCTTTCAGCTCTTCTATGACGAAGAAGAAGACCTTCAGCTCTTCTATGATAAAGAAGAAGAAGACCTTCAGCTCTTCTACGACGAAGAAGAAGACCTTCAGCTCTTCTATGACAAAAAAGAAGAAGACCTTCAGCTCTTCTATGACAAAAAAGAAGAAGACCTTCAGCTCTTCTATGACGAAGAAGAAGACCTTCAGCTCTTCTATGACGAAGAAGAAGTCCTTCAGCCCTTCTATGACGAAGAAGAAGACCTTCAGCCCTTCTATGACGGACAAGAAGACATTCAGCTCTTCTATGACGAAGAAGAAGACCTTCAGCTCTTCTATGACGAAGAAGAAGACCTTCGGCTCTTCTATGACGAAGAAGAAGACCTTCAGCTCTTCTATGACGAAGAAAAAATATTCAGCTCTTCTATGACGAAGAAGAAGACCTTCAGCTCTTCTATGACGAAGAAGACCTTCAGCTCTTCTATGACGAAGAAGAAGACCTTCAGCTCTTCTATGACGAAGAAGCAGACCTTCAGCTCTTCTATAACGAAGAAGGAGACCCTCATCTCTTCTATGACGAAGAAGAAGACCTTCAGGTCTTCTATGACGAAGAAGAAGACCTTCAGGTCTTCTATGACGAAGAAGACCTTCAGCTCTTCTATGACGAAGAAGAAGACCTTCAGCTCTTCTATGACAAAGAAGAAGACCTTCAGCTCTTCTATGACAAAGAAGAAGACCTTCAGCTCTTCTATGACAAAGAAGAAGACCTTTAGCACTTCTATGACAAAGAAAAAGACATTCAGCTCCTCTATGACAAAGAAGAAGACCTTCAGCTCTTCTATGACAAAGAAGAAGACCTTCAGCTCTTCTATGACAAAGAAGAAGACCTTCAGCTCTTCTATGACAAAGAAGAAGACCTTCAGCTCTTCTATGACAAAGAAGAAGACCTTCAGCTCTTCTATGACAAAGAAGAAGACCTTCAGCTCTTCTATGACAAAGAAGAAGACCTTCAGCTCTTCTATGACAAAGAAGAAGACCTTCAGCTCTTCTATGACAAAGAAGAAGACCTTCAGCTCTTCTATGAAGAAGAAGATCTTCAGCTCGTCTATGAAGAATAAGAAGAACACCTTCAGCTCTTCTAAGAAGAAGAACACCTTCAGCTCATCTATGACGAAGAAGTAGGCCTTCAGCTCTTCTATGACGAAGAAGAAGGCCTTCAGCTCTTCTATGACGAAGAAGAAGGCCTTCAGCTCTTCTATGACGAAGAAGGCCTTCAGCTCTTCTATGACGAAGAAGGCCTTCAGCTCTTCTATGAAGAAGAAGGCCTTCAGCTCTTCTATGAAGAAGAAGACCTTCAGCTCGACTATGAAGAATAAGAAGAAGACCTTCAGCTCGTCTATGAAGAATAAGAAGAAGACCTTCAGCTCGTCTATGAAGAATAAGAAGAAGACCTTCAGCTCTTCTATGACGAAGAAGAAGACCTTCAGCTTTTCTATGAGGAAGAAGAAGACATCCAGCTCTTCTATGACGAAGAAGAAGATCTTCAGCTCTTCTATGACGAAGAAGAAGAATACCTTCAGCTCTTCTATGACGAAGAAAGAGAAGACCTTCAGCTCTTCTATGACGAAACAGAAACCCTTCAGGTCTTCTATGACGAAGAAGAAGACCTTCAGCTCTTCTATGACGAAGAAGAAGACCCTCAGCTCTTCTATGACGAAGAAGAAGACCTTCAGGTCTTCTATGACGAAGAAGAAGACCTTCAGCTCTTCTATGACGAAGAAGAAGACCTTCAGCTCTTCTATGACGAAGAAGAAGAAGAAGACCTTCAGCTCTTCTATGACGAAGAAGAAGAAGACCTTCAGCTCTTCTATGACAAAGAAGAAGACCTTCAGCTCTTCTATGACGAAGAAGAAGACCTTCAGCTCTTCTATGACGAAGAAGAAGACCTTCAGCTCTTCTATGACGAAGAAGAAGACCTTCAGCTCTTCTATGAAGAAGAAGACCTTCAGCTCTTCTATGAAGAAGAAAGAAGACCTTCAGCTCTTCTGACAAAGAAGAAGACCTTCAGCTCTTCTATGACCTTCAGCTCTTCTATGACGAAGAAGAAGACCTTCAGCTCTTCTATGACGAAGAAGAAGAAGAAGACCTTCAGCTCTTCTATGACGAAGAAGAAGACCTTCAGCTCTTCTATGAAGAAGAACAAGACCTTCAGCTCTTCTATGAAGAAGAACAAGACCTTAGGTCTTCTATGAAGAAGAATAAGACCTTCAGCTCTTCTATGACAAAGAAGAAGACCTTCAGCTCTTCTATGAAGAAGAAGACCTTCAGCTCGTCTATGAAGAATAAGAAGAACACCTTCAGCTCTTCTAAGAAGAAGAACACCTTCAGCTCTTCTATGACAAAGAAGAAGACCTTCAGCTCTTCTATGACGAAGAAGAAGGCCTTCAGCTCTTCTATGAAGAAGAAGGCCTTCAGCTCTTCTATGAAGAAGAAGGCCTTCAGCTCTTCTATGAAGAAGAAGGCCTTCAGCTCTTCTATGAAGAAGAAGACCTTCAGCTCGTCTATGAAGAATAAGAAGAAGACCTTTAGCTCTTCTATGACGAAGAAGAAGACCTTCAGCTCTTCTATGACGAAGAAGAAGACCTTCGGCTCTTCTATGACAAAGAAGAAGACCTTCAGCTCTTCTATGACGAAGAAGAAGAGCTTCAGCTCTTTTATGAAGAAGAATAAAACATTCAGCACTTCTATGACGAAGAAGAAGTCCTTCAGCTCTTTTATGAAGAAGACCTTCAGCTCTTCTATGACTAAGAATAAGACTTTCAGCTCTTCTACGACGAAGAAGAAGACCTTCAGCTCTTCTATGATGAAGAAGAAGAACTTCAGCTCTTTTATGAAGAAGACATTCAGCGCTTCTATGACGAAGAAGAAGATCTTCAGCTCTTATTGACAAAGAAGAAAACCTGCAGCTCTTCTATGACGAAGAAGAAGACGTTCAGCTCTTCTGTGACGAAGAAGCAGACCTTCAGCTCTTCTATGAAGAAGAACAAGACCTTCAGCTCTTCTATGAAGAAGAACAAGACCTTCAGCTCTTCTATGAAGAAGAACAAGACCTTAGGTCTTCTATGAAGAAGAATAAGACCTTCAGCTCTTCTATGAAGTTGAAGACGACATTAAGCTCTTCTATGACGAAGAAGACCTTCGGGTCTCTATGAAGAATAAGATCTTCAGATTTCATACTCCAGCTCTTCTAAGAACATAATCGTACCTTCTGTTCTTCTACAAGAAGAAGACCCTCCAGCCCTGCTAAAAGAAGTAGAGTCTCGGCTCTGTAAAAAAAGCTCTTCTATAGGGAAACCTTGAGCCCATTTATAAAAAGGCAATTTGTATAAATCATTATTCTCTCTGAACTTGGTTCCATATCCATCTATTGGCGCAATTTTTTTTAAAAAAATACATATGGAAATGGTGTAGACTCCGGTGTCAACAGGTTGTTTGATAACATTATAATTGGGGGGTTGTGTACAACACAAAAAAAACCAAAAACCGGCATCGATCATGCCGGGAGTGTAGATACAAGACAACATACATATATGCATGTATGTATGTACTACATATGTGTACGAGTGTACGCGTGTCTGTCTGTCTCATCACTATTAGAATGTTTATTTGGGCACCTTGATGAGGTTATAAATTCTGGAATAGGTTCGCGATGGCTACTAGTTGTCATAAAAACTCTGATTGAATTGGGGGTGCGTGTGGAGAAGTTTGTGTGAGTGTTTGAAGAGCAGTTTCCAAACCAAACGATTGGAAGTGATTTTAATTTACAACTTTAATTTGTGTGTTTTTTTTATCTAAAAAAGGAAAAATCGATTTTTTGTTAAGGTAATGACAACATCATTAGCATACAATTGACAGCAACAAAAACAAAAATAGTAAAAATAGTGTGAATATAGCAATACAATGGTAGATATGTCATGTGGTAACAGAGCAGTGTTGAACAGAACTAAATTGAGAGGTAGTATGTAAGAGCGTAACTGAGAGATAATCATCAAAAAATTACTGACAAAAGGAGAAACAAAAAAGAAAATACGTGTTTAGCCATCACCGCTATCGTACTATTTTGTGCAAGTGTGTAATAGAGCCACATCAGGCATATCCTCGCACGCATGCTCTCTTTGAGAATAATTTGTAAGTAAAAAGGCACAAATGAGGGACTCTTTGACCGAGTCTGTAATAGAGGGAACAATCTACGATAACTGAGTAAATTTCCAGATTTAGAGAGGATTTTTTTGTTACTGTTGTTGTTAAGTGTGCCATATAAATCACAGTGGATAGCGTAAAAAGAGAAATGTACAGAACAAAACATGTTTAAAAATAATGTGTGAATTGTTGTTGTTAGTAAAACAATTTTGATAGAGTTGCCAATTTATGCTGCAACAATTTGTTTAAAATAAAAATTATTAAAAGTGTCATAATTAGTTGTTATTTTAAATCTATTCCAAAAATAGTGTCAATTTTTCTTTCGTTTTTAAAAGGAGGCGTGTCATCTCTGTGTCAAAGCATGATTTTTCTATGAAAACAGATCAATAAGGAGAAATAATAGAGAGAGATAGCAGAGTTATGCTTTCATATTCAGTTACATATGCACATTGTTGTTGTTGTTGAATTGATTAACAATCAGTTGCAAATAAAACTTGTGTATTTTCTTGTCAAGACAACCTCTTTTAGAAAAAAAACAGTGAGCGGAGCAGTATAGTCGGACGGGGGCGACCATATACCCTACACAACTTCCACGAAAATCTAACTTTGTGTGGTTCTATATTCTGAACTTGGGCAATATTTCGCGATATTTTTACCCTCTTGACCGACTAGAGGTCAACAAATATTAGTAATATTCAGTACAGAACTTCTAATTACTTGTCCAGATTCCTTTGAGCGTGGGTTGTGTTGTGATGTTCGGCTTTCAATGTTGCCTAAAGATAGGCTCGAAAAAAACACAAAAAAATAAGTTTTCGGTCCACTTCATCCCAAAATTATTATCTGATCATCGCCGAAAATTATAGGCGTTGTACTTGACCACAACTGGAACCTCATGGAACATTTCAAAGCGATCAGCGCTATATTTCCGCCCTCTAGTGTGGTAATGGGTTACTAAATAATATCTCAGTACGTAAGCACCTGTAAATATTGAAGTGTAACTCACACATCCGAGTACATACGGCAATATAATTGGTATCAATTTAAAGGCCAACCATTCCTCTTGGATATACTATCAACTTCTCGGCTCTATGTCCTTCAGGAGTAAATATATACGCTATAGAATACGATTTTTTTTCATTTCTCACACAAAAGTCAGGGTCCATTTGACCCTCTAAATATTGACCGATCGTTTTGAAACAGGCATGCTTATTTCTTGGCCCAATCCCCTTCTCCATGTTAAAATTCGAGATGTTTGGGCAATAATTGCGGCCTCTGGAGTGACCAGAAAAACCGACAAAAAAACAATAGGGGTCTTCATTAGTCCGAACGCATCCTACATGCAAATTTCGTGAAGATTGGTCCATAACTGTGGCCTGTATCGTGTTTACAAATTATAATGGACAGACGGACGGTCGGACACACATGTCTAGATCGACTCAGCTAGTCGAGATATGACGATCGGTATACTTAAAGGTGGGTCTAGGACCAATATTTCGCGGTGTTACAAACTCTTGGGGCTGCACAAAGCTATACTACCCTGACAACATAGTTGTGTAGGGTATAAAAACGTTAAAATTTTCAAATTACTTTCTCATCAAACAAAAAATACTCATTGTTCTATTATTGCCATTCTCTCTTCCACAACTGACTACTAAATAAATTAACAACAACAATTCATGCTTGTACGCGCTTGTTGTCTATTACCTCCCATATGATATCTTCTTCTTCTACTACAACTGTCGGCTTTAGACAGCAGCAAAGCAATAAGAGATATGTAGTGGAAAAAAACTGGAAATTATTATTAATGTTGGAAAAATACAATGTGTTTCTTTTTGTTTTTATATTGTTTATCTATGTATACTTTCTTCAATTTAAATCAATTAATGAGTTTTTTTTAATCTTTTTTATAGATATGTAATTTTGTACACATGTGTCATATACAGGTTCATTATCGGACTATCATATTTGATCGATTGATAGATTTTGTTTAAATGAATTCAAAGCTTTGATTATTAAATAATTTGGAAACAATTTTTGACACGTGTTTTTTGTGATGTACATACATATATAAGCGCTTTTTATAAAAAAATATATTTTTTGATGATTATTTAAAGAAGGATTTGAAAAAAAATCAAGCTAGGATTTTCATTTTTTTTTCGATTATTATATCTAGCTTGTTTTTGACGATGAAGAAGAGCTCTATAAATAAGAAAACCTTCAGCTCTTATATGACAAAGAAGACCTTCAGTTCTTCTATGACGAGGAATACCTTCAGCTCTTCTATGACGAAGAAGACCTTCAGCTCTTCTATGACGAGGAATACCTTCAGCTCTTCTATGACGAAGAAGACCTTCAGCTCTTCTATGACGAAGAAGACCTTCAGCTCTTCTATGACGAAGAAGACCTTCAGCTCTTCTATGACGATGAAGACCTTCAGCTCTTCTATGAATAAGAAGACCTTCAGCTCTTCTATGACGAAGAAGACCTTCAGCTCTTCTATGACGAAGAAGACCATCAGCTTTTCTATGAAGAAAAATATCTTTAGTTCTTCTATGACAAAGAAGAAGACCTCCAGCTCTTCTATGACAAAGAAGACCTCCAGCTCTTCTATGACAAAGAAGACCTCCAGCTCTTCTATGACAAAGAAGACCTCCAGCTCTTCTATGACAAAGAAGACCTCCAGCTCTTCTATGACAAAGAAGACCTGCAAAGCTCTTCTATGACGAAGAAGACCTTCAGCTCTTCTATGACAAAGTAGAAGACCTTCAGCTCTTCTATGACAAAAAAGAAGACCTTCAGCTATTCTATGACAAAGAAGAAGACCTTCAGCGCTTCTATGACGAAGAAGACCTTCAGCTCTTCTATGACAAAGAAGAAGACCTTCAGCTCTTCTATGACGAAGAAGGTCTTCAGCTCTTCTATGAAAAAGAAAAGCTTTTAGGTCCTCTATGAATAAGAAGACCTTCAGCTCTTCTTTGAAAATGAAGAAATTCATCCTTTTAATGAAAAAAGGTCTCTATGAAGAAGGCCTTCATCTCTTCTATAAAGAGTATTTTTAGCTCAGCGAAGAAGACCTTAGAAAAGATTTCCAGGCGCGTCGGTCTTTTGCGCAGTTTTTCCAATTTGAAAGATCGTTTTCGGCAATGTTGTCTTCGACTTGATCTTTCCATTGTATTCGTGGCCTTCCCTTTCTGCGTGAAACATCAGCTGGTTCGCTTTTATATGCCTTCTGGGCTGGGACATCTGCATCCATTCTTCTCCATCCATGACCTAGCCAACATAGTCGCTGCAGCTCAATACGTCTAACAATGTCGATGTTCGAGAATAACGATCAACGGCGATATTCACCGTCAACGCAGATCGGCTCATAGATCTTTCAGAGAATTTGTCGCTCAAACACTCCAAGAGCTGCCTCATCTGCTTGCGTAAGTAACCATGCTTCAGATCCATATAACAGCACGGATAGTATCAGCGTCTTGTAGAGTGTGAGTTTGGTCCGGCGGGAGGTAGCCTTGTTTTTGAGTTGTTTTCTCAGACCATAGTAGCATCGGTTGGCCATCACTATTATTCTCCGAATTTCAAAACTCATGTAATTCGTATTATTTATGGCGGTACCAAGGTATATAAAATCTTTGACTACCTCGAAGCTGTAGTTCTCAAGTTCCACAGTTGGTCCGAGTATACTGGACGTCTTGCGCGTTAATACCATCAGCTTGGTCCTCTCGCCGTTTACTGCCAGACCCACTTTGGCAGACTCCTTCTCAATTTGTTCAAAGGTGGCTGTTACCGTTCTCAATGTTCGACCCATTATGTTCACTTTTGCCTATCGTATGACCTTTTCCAGCAGGATGTTAAAAAGGTCACAAGACAAACTATCACCTTGCCTGAATCCTCGTTCGGTATTAAAGTGCTCCGAGAGGTCCTTGTGCCTGTTAAAGTTATCCTGCATAGCCGAATTAATTTTGCAGGAATGCCAAACGCAGACAGGGCTTTATACATCTCTGAACGGATAGGGCTGTCGAATGCGGATATATAATCGACGAATAGGTGGAATGTGTCGATGTGTTTTTCGTGGGTTTTTTCAGGATTTGGTGCCGAGCGAAAATCTGGTCTGTGGTGGATTTGCCAGGTCTGAAGCCACATTGGTATGGTCCAATAATGTCATTGACCATTGGCTTCAGTCGTTCACACAGTGCGCTGGATAGCACTTTATATGCGATGGGAAGGAGACTTATTCCTCTATAGTTGGCACTTATCGTCTTGTCTCTTTTTTTTTTTTTTTTGCACAGGACATAGGATGCTAAGGTTCCAATCATTGGGCATGCATTCTTCTAGACAAATTGTACTAATCAGCTTGTGCATGCTCCTTACCAGCATCTGAACACCAGTCTTGAATAGTTCGCCTTGTAACCAATCGGCACCTGCTGCTTTATTATTCTTTAGCCGATTGATTGCTATTCTGACTTCATCTTGCCTAGATGGTATACACTCTATACCGTCATCTATTATTGGTTCTGGGGTATCCACGTCACTGCTACTATTCGATACCAGAAGTTTTTCAAAATGCTCCTTCTATGAAGAAGGAGACCCATCAGGACTTTTATAAAAAAGAAGAGCGTCGGCTATTCTATGAAGAAAGAGACCTTCAGGTCTCTATGGAGAATAAGACCTTCAGATCGTCTTCTCGTAGAAGATCAGATGGTCCGATTAGGCTTTTAGAGAAAATCTGGAGGTTCTATAAAAACCTAATCGGACCATCTGCTCTTCTACGAGAAGAGTCTACTGGTCACCTTTAAGAAGATTCTCTACATCTTCTATGAAGAAGTGGAGTCTCGGCTCTGTAAAATTCTCTTCTATAGGAAAACCTTCAGCGGAAACAGGTTTCACAAAATCGAAAGATCGAAAAGCGATTTTATAGTCAGAGGCAAAAATCGAAAAGTCTAAAAATCCACTTTTGGGTCACGCTGACGACATCGACATAATGAGTCGAACATTGCGGCAACAGCCACTTTTGAACAAATTGAGGAGTCTACCAAAGTGGAACTAGCAGTAAATGGCGAAAAGACCAAGCTAACGGTAGCAACGCACAAGACGTCCAGTAGACTCGGACCAACTGTGGAACTTTAGAACTACAGCTTCAAGGTAGTTAATGATTTTATATAACACTCTACAAGACGCTGATACTACCCATGCTGGTGTATGGATCTGAAGCATTGGTACTTGCGCAAACACATGAGACAGCTCTTGGAGGGTTTGAGAGAAAAATTCTAGGAAAGCTCTATAGGCCGATTTGCATCGACGGTGAATATCGCCATCGAATGAACCATGAGTTGTACCATCTATTCTCGGACATCGATATCGAGTCGGGCGCATGACGTCTGCAATGATAAAGTCACTTCAGATTAATTGCTTGCGTTAAGCCGCTGTTTGTTGTTAGTCTTACTCTGCTCAAGCTCACGAAGTTATCGCACAGAAACTTCTACGCGCACACAACACGAACAATAACAACAAACTCTCTTCTTCAATCACCAACAAAATTGATTAGAAGGGCGATAGGATGCCAACATAAAAACAATTAACATGCCGCATACAAAAACGGGTAGTAGTTCAGTTCTGCCACCGCGAGCAAACGCGGAAGTCGTCGATTTTTTGTTGGCTAGAATCTTGTGGATAATCAACATTTCTTCCTCCCTCCTTCTTTGCTTGCAGCCTAGAAACTTTTTAAGAAGAAATTAACAACAAAATGCCTGCCCCAAAACCCTATGAAAGACCAAAGGATTTTATTGATCCTGGAAAACCATCAAAATGTCCATGGAAATTGGGTACCAAAGAGAAGACACCACACACTCAACGGGGAATGTAAGTTGCGACTATTTTTTATCGATTTATTTAATTATTCCAATGTTACTCCATTTTTAATTCAGTGCCCATCGCCAGAAAATTAGCGCCAATATTTTAGAGACCATTGGCTGTACTCCTTTGGTAAAACTGAATAATATTCCCAAATCGGAGGGCATTAAATGTGAAATGTGTAAGTATGAATAATTTCTCAGAAGCTGAGAGTAGATTTTTTTTCTATAGAAAACAAAATTAGTCATAAGATGAGAACAGATTTTTTCTATAGAAGCATTTTGTCGTAAATGCTGAGGACAGATTTTTTTCAGAAAAAAATCTTCAGAATTTTAAGGCAGATTTTTTTCTGTAAAAAGAAATTCTGAAAGGAAGAAAAAATTGCTCTGAAGCTGAGCTCTGATTTTTTTCCTATCGAAAAAATTCCTAAAAAACTGAGCTCTGATTTTTTCCGATTAAAAAGTTCCTCAGAAGTTGAGCTCTGATTTTATCCTATAGAAAAAATCCCTTTGAAGATGAGCTCTGATTTTTTCCTATAGATAAAATTCCTCAGAAGCTGAGGTCAGATTTTTTTCTATAGAAAACAATCCTCAGAAGCTAAGCTCTGATTTTTTTCTATGGAAAAAATTGCTCAGAATCTGAAAACAATTTTTTTTTCATAAAAAAAAATCAGATACTAAGGACCTATTTTTTCCTATAAAAGAAGAAAATTAATTTCTCAGTTTTTTTATTCCAGACGCCAAATGTGAATTCTTAAATCCCGGTGGTTCGATCAAGGACCGCATTGGCTATCGTATGGTACAAGATGCCGAAGATAAGGGTCTACTTAAACCGGGCTGTACAATTATCGAACCAACCTCGGGTAACACCGGTATTGGTCTCGCCATGGCCTGTGCCATTAAGGGTTACAAATGTATGATTGTTATGCCCGAGAAGATGTCCAATGAAAAGGTGTACGCTTTGCACGCCTTGGGCGCCAAAGTTGTTCGAACACCCAACGAAGCACCGTACGATTCACCTGAAGGCCTGATTACTGTGGCCCAACGTTTGCAAAAGGAAATACCCAATTCCATTGTTATGGATCAATATCGCAATCCTGGCAATCCTTTGGCCCATTACGATGGTACTGCTGCGGAAATTCTCTGGCAATTGGACAATAAGGTCGATATGGTTGTGTGCGGTGCCGGTACGGGGGGTACCATAACGGGTGTCGCCCGCAAAATCAAAGAGGAATTGCCATCATGCCAAATTGTTGGCGTTGATCCTTTCGGTTCGGTTTTGGCCCGACCCGAAACATTGAACAAAACTGATATTCAATCCTATGAGGTGGAGGGTATTGGCTATGTTTTCACACCCACCGTCATGGATCATTCGGTAATCGATGTTTGGGCTAAAATCACTGATAAGGACTGTTTCCCCATGAGTCGTCGTTTGATTGCCGAGGAGGGTTTGTTGTGTGGCGGTTCATCGGGTGGTGCCATGGCTGCGGCTTTGAGATTTGCCAAGAACTTGAAGGAGGGACAACGATGTGTTGTCATCTTACCCGATGGCATTCGCAACTATATGACCAGGTTTGTTTCGGATAATTGGATGGAGGCACGTGACTTAAAGGAGGTCACCAATGAACATGAACATTGGTGGTGGAATGTACCTGTAAGCGAATTGAAACTCAGCAACCCCTTGACCATTAAATCGGATGTTAAATTTGCCGATGCCATTGAGCTGATGAAGAAAAATCATTTAGATCAAATAACCATTTTGGATGAGGAGGATGGGTGAGTTTGTCAATAGCAAAATAAAAGATCCAATCCAAAATTTCCAATTTATTCCAGTTCCATTTTGGGCACCGTCGGCCAGGAGACATTAATCAATCAAATTGTTACCATGAATCGTAAAACTGACGAAGTGGTCTTGAAAGCCGTTAACAAGCGTATCATTCGTATACCTTCCTCGGCAATATTGGGTAAATTGGCTCGTATTTTGGAAGTGGATCCATGCGTCCTGATTGTTGACAAAGAAGGTAAATTTAAATTTTTTAATTTGTTTCTGAATGTCTGAAAATTGATTTTGTTTTTGCAGATGGCAAAGATGTCCTCAAGGGTCTAGCCACTAAACTGGACGTGATGAGTTTTATTGCCAGCGGTAAACCAGCCCAAAATGGTGTTAACGGAACTCACTGATCTTCATTGTTTTTTTTTTAATATATAATTATACATTTTAAAAATTATTTTTTTCTTTTTTTTATAATAAAAAACATTGTTCATCTGTTGCTACCTCAAAAAATACTCTTTTAAAAAATCTAAGATCATATGGGCACCTCAAGTAAATATTCTATAAAAAATTGTAACATAAAATGGGCCTCAAAAAATATTCTTTAAAAAATCCACGCTTATAATGGCCCTCAGAAAATATTCGTTAAAAAATCCACGCTTATAATGATCTTCAAAAAAAATTTTGTTCTAAAATTTTAATTTTCGAAATATATAGTATATATATAGTCGGACTGGGCCGACTATATGATACCCTTCACCACTTTGGGTATATTGTTCTTATGTATCCTAACAATTGCATGTCTATGTTCCCTCTTTCTCCAACCTATCCTAACTTTAATTTCATTCGATCAGATTTAGAGCGTAACAGGGGGAAAATTTATGGAAAACGATTCATAGCAAAATTGATACACGCTCTTCGGTACGCCGCGTTGTTAAAAATATAATCTCTATGTGGCAGCTATATCTAAATCTGGACCGATTTTCACGAAAATTAACACACATCTCTCTAGACTTAATTCAGTACGCTATGCCAAATTTTGTGCAAATCGAAGGATATATATAGGGACCTTGGTGCACCATTTAAATAAAATCTGACGCAAATATATGTGGGAGATATGTCGAAATCTAAACCGATTTTCCCGAAACTCACCACTCATCATTCTAGACTCAATTCAGTACGCTATGCCAAATTTCGTGCTAATCGAAGGATATAAAGGGACTATGGTGCACTATTTACCGAAAATCAGACGAAAATATATATGGGAGCTATATCTATATCTGGACAGATTTTCAGGAAACTTGACACACATCATTCTAGACCTAATTCATTACCCTGTGCCAAATTTCGTGATAATCGAAGGGAATATAGGGACTATGGTACACCATTTACCTTAAATCGGACGAAAATATATATGGGAGCTATATCCAAATCTGAACCGATTTTCAGGAAACTTGACACACATCATTCTAGACCTAATTCATTACGCTGTGCCAAATTTCGTGCAAATCGAAAGATATATAGGGACTTTGGTACACCATTAACCTTAAATCGGACGAAAATATATATGGGAGCCATATCCAAATCTGAACCGATTTTCACGAAACTTAACACACATCATTCTAGACCTAATTCATTACGCTGTACCAATTTTCGAGCAAATCGAAAGTTATATAGGGACCGTTACATTAAATCGGACGAAAATGTATATGGGAGCTATATCTAAATCTGAACCGATTTTTCCCAATTTCAATAGGGTTCGTCCTTGGGCCAAATAAGTGACCTATGCCATCCAATTCGGATTATAAATGCGACCTGTACTATGTTTACAATTTAACATCAACAGACGGGGAGACGGACGGACATGCATAAATCGACTCAGAAAGCGATTCTATGCATATTCTCAAAAGGAACCATGTGTCTATCTCGTTTCCTTTTGCCTGTTACAAACATATGTACAAAGACATAATACCCTGTACCACAGAGTGGTGAAGGGTAAAATGAGTGGGTGGGACCTTTAAATATGGACATATCTTGAATATTTCCGTCAAAGAAGTTTGCATTCTCCAAAAAAACGGCGAATACTAAATAATATCCAATTAGCTTGAAACATAGAGTGGAACCTGTATATGGATCTACGTTAAAAAATATCCTATATTAAAAATTTTCTGGGAAATGTTTTATTACGACAAAGAATCCGTAATGTCTATATACCACACTTTCTATTCTATATACCATTTTGAAATGTGTGGATGTATTTTGACAACTTTCTTTGAATGTATTTTTTCACCCTGTAAGAACCCTGAATGCCGAATTACTGTCGCTTCGATTGAAAAATAAGGCGGATACATTACAACCACATTAGCCAAACCCGACATTTTCAACATTCAGAGCACCCTTACAGGATGCTGAACGATCTGATGTCACCGACATCATCATCCAACTGGTGATCAGACTAATCGCAGTCTCCTCCTCCTCGTTTGGGAGGCCAACTGCGTTCCTCTTGAAATGAGCCGTAGGAATTCTTTCGATTACAAAGTCTCTCGCAATGTCGTTCGCATAGTTCCGAGAGAACTTCCAAATGGATTAGAGCAGGCATGCTTACCCATATACGCTACCGTAACTGAGGGTCGATGAGTAAACACATTTTCTCTTTCTTTCTCCTTACGTCAGTCGTTTTTAATGGTGAATTCTCAGTTACGCTCGCACACACTTGCTCTCAATTTAATTTTGCCCAACACTGGATTAGAGGTTTCTCTTAATCAGAAAGAATTCCTTATCTATAAACCGATTGCAGAAATTAATTGATCTCCCATGGCATAATGAATAGGTAGTCCATTTAGCGCAGCTGATGTCTTGATTAACTGTCAAAGTGGGTAATTTCTACTTGAATTCGATGTGCAGTGTTGCCAACTATTTGAAATATAATATAGAAAATTTTGACAGATAATCGAGACAACAACAAAGGTTTTTGTTTTCATACATCACCTTATTATTGCATCATGTGCTCTCCTGTGAATCTTTTTAGGAATTCTTTCGATTAAGAATCTCTCGCAATGTCGTTCGCGTGGTTCCGAATGAATTTAAGTTTCCTCTTAATCAGAATGAATTCCTTATCGATAATAAAGTCTCTGTTCCGTTCGATAAACCAGTTGCAGAAATTAACCACACTTTTTTGCCAGAGATTTCTTTGGCACTGATGCGTCTGGTGTATCTTGTGCTGGCGATTCACCGATCGTTCTGATAGGAAGGTCATCAGCAGCAGTCTCTACTTTAATGGTCAATTGCCTACGAAGTCTCGAGCCTTTCAACACGCCTTTGAAATGGAGATGGAACTTTCACACACGCCAGTGATTGCATCCTTTCTCATCATCGTGGACGAATCACTTGATTCGGAGGAGTCATCGCCATCGTGTTACTCACAGTGGTATCCATAGCGTCTTCCTCGTCTCTCAAAGGTGAGTCATCCCAGAGATGAGTCGGGATACTATCCGGACTTAGCCAGTTTCCTCACTGATCTGGTCGAGGAGAAGGTCCGTCTACCTCTGCAGGCTTGCGTTGACAACGTCGAGAGAAATGGGGATTAAAAACTGAAGAATGATCCGGTACAATGGGAGTAGCCGCCATCGTTTGTGTATTTTGATTAGGATCTGAACTAGTAGAGTTCGAGACAGTTGTCGGAAAATTGGATTCCATGTTATTTTTATTCTTTGAAAAAGGCGGTGAGGGCTCAAAATCGACTCCATACAAAGTGTTTGAAGTGAGGACTTAAGGTTAGCAATAGCATAGCCTCTAACCATTGTAAAGACTCGGCAACTAAGACTGAAAAAAAACTTGCTGAGGCGCCTTGCTGAGGGACCCTGACCGTAGCACGAGGTCGCCTAACATCCCAGCGTTAGAAAGGCCATTTAGGAAGAAAGTGATCTATGGCCTGAGAATTGGATATTTAGGGCCGACATTATCGCCTCCTCGTTCCTGGGATCATAAGCACTCTTTCATTTCCTTCTAGACTTTTCCCCAGGACCCCTTGATTTCCCACTACTGTTTATTTAAATTCACAGTTATTCAATGAATAATATTAGGCTATCTGCAACCTGTGGAGGCGTCCGATAGCATTCAGCTCTGCTCCCCTTCATATAATACAAATACTTAAAGAGATTGCCGTTTATATTTCCAGCACATCCAGTGTGGCCAATTTAGCACTTTTAGAGCTAGATTTAGCCCTTTTCAAACTCGTTTAGCACCAAAAAAATGATATGGCACCTAGCATATTTTTTAGCATTTTTTTTATTTTTTCTGGAATTTTTTTAAAAATGTCGGTATGTTTGGTTTCATCCTAAATTTCTAAATGTTTCACGATGTGAGTTGGATTTTCCAATGTTAGAAAAGTGTCAGTAAATCTGAACAAGTAAAAAAAGCCCAACCGTTCAAACATTCTATACACTGCACATTGTGGAGTGCATTAAAATTCTCTTATGAATGGTCGGGAACTTCATATGGTGGCTGTGGTATTGTCTGTTTTAAAATTGCAGCCACTTCGATGGTAAAAAGGTTGTAAAACCTCAAAAGTACACAAATAGGGCCAAATTTTTTATGTGACGTATGTCCAAACATAACCTACGAAGGAAATTGTCTGCATAAATAGGTCCTACACTAAAATAACCTAAAACCTGCTAAAACCTTCAAAATACCGAAAATTTGGTGCTACTTTTATATGCAAACATTGACCAAGTTTGATAATTATCTGCATATATACCAGCCTCCAAAAGCCCACTTTGGTGTGAAAATGTGGTCATAACCTTCAAAATTGTTATAAGGTAGCTACCGGCATTAATCCATTAAAAGTATCAAATCATAGTCAATTCGGACGTTCCCATAATATCGAAAAATGTGGGGTACGGCTCTTTGGGAGCTACACCGAGCAAAACCTAACCTAATAACCAGTAAGGAAAGTAGTAAAGTCGGACTGGGCCGAATATATGATAGCCTTCACCACTTAGGGTATATTGTACATATTTATCCCTATCAAAATTGATACACGCTATTCGGTTAAAAATTTAATTTCAATCAGACACCCGTTTGAAATACGTATGGAAGCTATGGCTGCATCTGCACCAATTTCAACAAAACCCAACAACGTCATTAAAGTCTCAATTTGATACGTTGTGCAAATTTTCGTGCTAATCGGACAAACATTAACAGTTTGGTGCACCATTTATGTAAAATCGGACGAAAATATATATGGGAGCTATATCTAAATCTGAACGGATCTTCACGAAACTTAGCATACATCATTTTACCCTCTATTTAGTACTCTATGCTAATCGAAAAATATATTAGGACTTTGGTGCACCATTTACATTAAATCGGACGAAATATATAACGGGCTATATAAATCTGAACCGATTTTGAAGAAACTTAGCACACATTTTTTCGATTTACACGAAACATACATACCACACACCATTCTAGACTCAATTCATCATTCTAGGCTTAATTCAGTACACTGTGCCAAATTTCGTGCAAATAGATAGATTTTTAGGGACTTTGGTGCACCATTTACCTTAAATATGGCGAAATTATATGTGGGAGCTATATCTAAATCTGAGCCGATTTTCACAAAACATAGCACACATCATTTTAGGCTTAATTCAGTACGCTGTACAAATTTCGTGCAAATCGAAAGTTATTTAGGGATTTTGGTGCATCATTTACCTTAAATCGGACGAAAATATATATGGGAGCTGAACCGATTTTTCCCAACTTCAATAGGGTTCGTACTTAGGCCAAATAAATGAGCTGTGCAAAGTTTCATCCAATTCTAATCATAAATGCGACCTGTACTTTGTTTACAATTTAACATGGACAGACAGAAGGACGGACATGCATAAATCGACTTAGAAAGTGATTCTATACATATTCTTAAAAGGAACCATATGTCTATCACGTTTCCTGTTACAAACATATTATATTTGTAACAGCAAAAGGAAACGAGATAGACCCATAGTTCCGTAAGAGAATATGTATAGAATCAATACAAAAAAATGTGTATAAGTTATCCATTTTTAACCGATTTTTTTGATTTTTCTCATTTCCGAAAGCTTATTTAATTTTCTTCCCCGTAATATAATAACACTTATACAGCTTGATATCACAATTTAATCGTACAGTCCGAAGAAAAATAAATTTCTTCCTTTTTTCACATTTCAACCACAGCAACTCAGCCAATCCTCAACCGATTTACCAAATATATATCTTCTTTGGAAGGAAAAAAATTCTACTCTTCGATAGAAAAAAATAATAATATAAATCCGTTAGAAATAAAATAAGTTATTCGCGTTTCAAAATTATAATCTATGAGACCACGTTTTTTTCTACATTTACCGTTATAAAACTAATTTTCGAAGTGACCCAGGAAAACCAAATGTATTTTCGTGATCCAGGGACTCCAGCTAAACAGAATTGGTACATTAGAACCCCAGAATAATTTTCGTGCCGCACAGTGTTATAATCCAATTTCCTTCTATACATTTTTAGCACTTTTATCTGGCACTTTTTGAAATTTTTTACACTTTCTAGCATTTTTTTAAACAAAATCTAGCACTTTTTATCAACAAAGTTTTGACAACACTGGCTACATCCAAATTTTGATATAATCTTAAAATGCTCTCCTAAGTTCCCATTTGAAAATTTCTCTCAATCGGTTAGAAAATATTGTTTAAAACTTCAAGAGCGCCATCTATATTATTAACTGTGAAACTATGTATAGTCTTAACATAGACACAGTATATCAGCAGTAATATTCTTCTCTTATACTCGAAGAGAAATCTAACATATGTTCCGAACAATTGACACCATTTCCCAGAAGTAAATAAGATTGTGCCCTAAATCTTCTTGAGGGGTGGTGATTTTTTTAATGAAAGATCTTGACTTTTATAAAAAGAATCGCGTAGGCAGATACAGACTCCGTGTTGTCCTTCTGGAAGGAGCATTTTGAAAAGCTTCTGGCCGTGAAGAAGATACCTAGCCAAGATGAGATCAGAATAGCAATTGATCGGCTGAAGAACAAAAAACAAGCAGCAGGAGCCGATGGATTACCAGCCGAACTATTCAAAACTGGTGGTCAGATGCTAGTCAGGAGAATGCACCAGCTGAGTAGTACAAGTTGGCCAGAGGAATGCTTGACCAATGATTGGAACCTCAGCATCCTGTGTCCCGTGCACAAAAAAGGAGACATGACGATATGTGCCAACTATAGAGGAATTAGTCTTCCTCCCATTGCATATAAACTGTTATTCAGTGTGCTGTGTGAATGACTGATGCCAGTGGTCAATGAAATTATCATACCAATGAGGCTTCAGACCAGGCAAATCCACCATTGTCCAGATTTTCACTCTGCGCCAAATCCTGGAAAAGACCCACGAAAACCACATCGACACATTCCACCTATTCGTCGACTATAAAGCCGCTTTCGGCAGTCCTATCCGCTCAGAGGTGTTTAAAGTCATGTCTGTGTTCGGCATTCCTGCAAAATTAATACTACTATGCATGAAAACTTTAAGTGGCACAAGGTCAGCAGTTTAAAGGACCTATCGGACTCCTTCAATACCGAACGAGGATTCAGACAAGATGACAGTTTGTCTGGAAAAAGTCATACGAGACGCAAATGTGAACAGAAATGGCTCTCTGTACACATCGATATAATGGGTCGAACATTGCGAGCAGTAACAGCCACCTTTGAACAAATTGAGAAGAATTCTGCCAAAATGGGTCTTTCAGTAAATGGCGAGAACACCAAGCTGATGGTATCAACGCGCAAGACGTCCAGTTGACTTGAACCAACTGTGGAACTTGAGAACTACAGCTTCGTGGTAGTTAATGATTTTATATACCTTGGTACCACCATAAATATAACTAATGTCATCAGTTTTGATATTTGGAGAAGGATAGTGTTGGTCACCTCAGGACAAGACGCTGATACTACCCGTTCTATTATATGGATCTGAAGCATGGGTACTTGCTCAAGCAGATGAGACAGCTCTTCGGGTGTTTGAGTAAAAAATTCTCCGAAAGATCTACGGGCCGATCTGCGTCGACGGTGAATACCGGCGTCGAATGAACCACGAGCTTTACAATCTATACGCGGACATCGACATAGTCAGTCGTATTGAGCGACTGCAGCGACTACGGTGGTTAGGGCATGTTGTGTGAATAAATAAGAATGCCCCAGCTCAAAAAATGAGCCTACTGATGGTTCCCGTAGAAGGGGAAGGTCACGAATCAGATAGAAAGACCAAGTAGAAAACCACATCTTGGAACGTGGTCTTTCAAATTGGAGGAGATGCGCAAAAGGCCGACGCGCTTTGAAATCTTTTTTAAGCTCGGCTTATGGAACAACCGCTCTGTAACAAGCCAGCTAAGTAAGTAATGAAGGTATATAAAAAAGGAGCCTACTGATGGCTCACACAGAAGGGGAATGCCACAAATTAGATGGAAAGACCAAGTACAAGACAACATCTCGGAACATGGTCTTTTAAATTGAAGGAGATGTGCACCAGTCCGACGCGCTTGGAAATCTTTTTTAAGCTCGGCTTATGGAACAATCGTTCTGTAACAAGCCAGCTAAGAAGAAGAAGATTAAATAAAACTAATGTCATCAGTTTTGAAATTCGGAGAAAGATAGTGTTGGCCAACAGATGCTACAGTTTAGAAACAAGGCCTCCTCAAGACAAGACGCTAATACTACCCGTACAATTATATGGATCTGAAGCATCTGCTCAAGCAGATGAGGTAGCTCTTGATGTGTTCGAGAGAAAAATTCTCCGAAAGATCTACGGGCCGATCTGCGTTGACGGTGAATATCGGCGGCGAATGAACCACGAGCTTTACAATATATACGAGCTGCAGCGACTACGGTGGCTAGGCCATGTTGTGCGAATGATTGAGAATGTCCCAGCTCAAAAAAGCGAGCCTACTGATGGTTTACGCAGAAGGGAAAGGCCACGAATTAGGTGGAAAGACCAAGTAGAAGACAACATGTCGGAACATGGTGCTTGGAAATCTTTTTTAAGCACAGCTTTTGGAACAACCGTTCTGTAACAAGCCAGCTGATTAAGTAAGTAATGAAGGTATACATATAACATCTTTGACTGCCTCGGAGCTGTAGTTTTCAAGTTCCACAGTTGGCCTTCTCACCATTTTATTTTTTACTTAACCTTGCTGTACATATTATTATGATCATGGGTGTATATGGTACAATTTTTATACCCTACACAACTATGTTGTCAGGGTATTATAGCTTTGTGCAGCCCCAAAAGTTTGTAACGCCGCGAAATATTGGTCCTAGACCCACCTTTAAATATACCGATCGTCATATCTCGACTAGCTGAGTCGATCTAGACATGTGTGTCCGTCCGTCCGTCTGTCCATTATAATTTGTAAACACGATACAGGCCACAGTTTTGGACCAATCTCTACGAAATTTTGCATGTAGGATAGGTTCTGACCAATGAAGACCCCTATTTTTGGAAAAGATCGGTTAATATTTAGGGGACGAAATGGACCAAAAACTTTATTTTTGTCGGTTTTTCTGGTCGCTCCAGAGGCCGCAATTATGGCCCAAACACACGAATTTTTGCATGGAGAAGGGGATCAGTCCAAAGAATACGCATGCATGTTTTGATAAAGATCGGTCAATATTTAGCGGGTCAAATGGACCCTAACTTTTGTGTGAAAAATGACAAAATTTGTATTCTATAGCGTATATATTTACCACTGAAGGACATAAATCCGAGAAGTGGATAGTATATCCAAGAGGAGTGGTTGACCTTTAAATTGATAACAATTATATTGTCCTAGGTACTCGGATGCGGGAGTTACACTTAAATATTTACAGGTGCTTACGTATTCATATATTATTTAGTAACTTATTACCACACTGGAGGGCGGAAATATAGGGCTAATAGCTTTGAGATGTTCCATGAGGTTCCAGTTATGGTCAAGGACAGCGCCTAAAATGTTAGGTGATGATCAGATAATAATTTTTCGGATGAAGTGGACCGAAAACTTAATTATTTGTACTTTTCGAGTCGAAAGCCAAATATCACAACACAAGCCACGGTGAAGGGAATCTGGACAAGTAATTAGAGGGGCTGTACCGATTATTAGTAACATTTGCTGACCTCTAGCCAGTCAAAAGTGTGCAAATATCGCGAAATATTGCCCAATCTCAGAATATAGTACCACAGTATGGTACCATAGTATGGTCGGCCCCGTCCGACTATACTGCTCCGCTCACTGGTTTTTTATATTTTTTGTTTCCGTTTATTTGGGTTTTTCCTGTAAGGGCGATAATTATTTGAATGATTTTAAGTCAATTTTTTCTGATTCGAGTCATGTTAGTTCCCTCTCAAAATTCAGTTTTTCCCATGCCTCTGGATGCCCCAACCCAGTTTGCTAGTACATGTTCTGTCTCCGAATTTCCATATGGAAATGGTGCAGCTGACGATGCCAACACGTTGTTCTACGACAAACAAATGGGGGTCAACACAAAAAAAAACAACAGCAACAACAAAAACCGGCATTGAGAGATGAACATGCCGGGAGAGTGGATACCTCACAACATACATATGTACACTACATCTGTGAATAGGTATGTTTGTGCGTGTGTGTGTATGTATGTTTTCATTGACTGAGAATATTTACTTTGGGCACATTAATGAGGTTATAAATTCTTGGATAGGTTCGGTGGCTGTCAGTAGTCATAAAAACTCTGATTGAGCTGGGGGCGCGTGGTGTGATATCCTCCGTTGATTCGTGTGTTAAAAAAAAATTGTGTGAGTGTGTGTTCGTAGAGCAGCAGTTCCTCAAACAATTGGCAGTGATTTTAATTTACAATTTTTTATTTATTTGTTTTTGCTCTAAAAAACAAACACACAATATTATTAAGGTAAACAGCAATGACAACAGCAACAACAACAATTGTAAATTGTGTACATGGCATTACAATGGTAGAAATGACATGTGGTAACAATTAACAACAGAGAAAATTTTCCAATTCTAAAGAGGATGTTTTTTCTGCTGTTGTTTTGTGACTGAGTGTTCCATATACATATGTAAATTACAGTGGAGATAATGTGAGAGAGATGTACAGAACAAAACAAGTTTGATATTAGTGTAGTTGTTGTTAGTAAAACAATAATGATAGTGTTGCCAATTAATAACAATTGGTTTATAATTAAAATTGAAATTTGATAATTTGTTTTTATTTTTAATCTAAATATTACGAAAAGCATGCTAACTTTTGTTTCGTGTGTCAGTGAAAACATGTGTGTCTTATGAGAACACATAAGAATGGAGAAAAAGTGGAAGAGAAAGAGCAGAGTTATGTTAATTCAATGTTATGCTCTCATAACAGGTCAACAGTTACATTGTTGACACTTGACATCCTTTTTAATTGGTTACAAATAAAAAACAGTGTATTTGTTTGTGCTGTTGGTATTAAAATTACGTTTTGATTTAAAAACAAATTTTCAATTATTTTTTACACTCTACCATAACTGACTAAATATTTAACAACAACAACAAAGCATGCATGCTTGTGTGCGCATGTAGCTGCAGGGCTGCCAGATTTTTTTTTTTTTTTTTTTTTTTGGAAAAATCGTCAAAATGACGTTTTTTTATCAAAAATCTTCAAAAACGCACATTTAGATATATTTAAATATATTTTTTATTAAAATGAACATAAAAGAGGTATTCAATTTATTAAACACGTTTTTTAAAGCTAATCAAGAAATTCATTTATTTTATAAATAAATATTTGAATAGTCATTTCGACTTTAATAAAGTCATTCATTTTGAAAAGAAATATTTGTGTTAACCATTTTCAACATGTCGGTTTTAATTAACGTATCATAACAATTTGTTTCATCATTTTCACAAATGTTATCAAAATCAAACAACCTTAGTTCGCGAAATTCTGAATCCAATTTTTGTTTTTCATCTTCGTTCACAAAATGTGGAAATTCTTTAAGGATATCAAAAAAAGAATTATTCTTTTCATTACTAATATACGTGGGACTTATCATAGATACAATTTTAAAAATACTTTCAAATCGAATCTTTTTAAAATTGTAATAACTTTGTATAAATTGAAACTTAAATTTAATATAACAACGTTTCCGTTCACCAATTTTCTTCAATTTGCCCGTGTCAAAAAACAACAACCGTTTACTTTTATTTGTTTTGTTGCTGTCTACCCAGAGAACGGCACAGCTTATTGGTAGTTTTTCATCTATCTGGGTAAACGTAAACTGTTGTTGGCTTTGTAACAGTACAAAGTATACCTCACACACATATGCCAAATATTCAATTTCTTTTTACTTTTTCTTTCGCTTTATACATTTTTGATGTTGCCATAACAAAAAGAACCCAAATATTGCAATATTACTAAAATGACCAAAAATCGTCATTTTTTGGGCAAAAATCGTCAAATCGTCATTTTTTAATTTTTGGCCAAAAAATCGTCAAAATGTCGATAAATCGTCAAATCTGACAGCCCTGTGTAGCTGTTGTCTTTTACCTCCCATATGCCTAAATAATTATATATTCTTCTACTACTACTGCCGGCCTTTGACAGCAGCAGCAACGCAAAGAGATAGTCGTGAAATGACAGGAAATTGTTATTGGAAGAAGACACAGCGTGTTTCTTTTTGTTTTATCTATATTTTTTACATATGTTCAGAGATAGTGTTTTTCGTTCTATATACATATGTATGTATTGGACTATTAGATTTTTGTATTTTTTAAGATTTTTTAACCAACTATCAGCTAGTGGGTTTTTTTGAATAATTTTAAAAATTTGATTTTCTAACGAAAACCAAAAACCAAATAGTAGGGAATTTTTAATTATTTTTGATAACATTTAGGAACTACTTTAAATGAGGACATTTTAAAGATAATGTTTTCAGGGACTAATTTTGATTTTTCTAAGTTTATGTCGTGGATTTTTAAAAGAATATTTTATTCAAGGTCCATTTAGGTGTGGAGTTTTTAAAAAGTATGTTCCCCAAGGATTATTTTCAAAAAAAAAAATTTTCCAAAGATTATTTTAGCGTGTTTTTTTAAGATTTTTTTTTATAAAAACAACAAACTGGGATTCAGCCTAACTATTTTGCAAAAACGAAATATTTTTTCTAAAGACGTACAGTGGCGGCCATACAATTAGATACGATGACTTCAAATTTGCATTTCTATGCAGCACTTTCATATAAATTGTCTCTCTTTTGTAAGTCCCGTTATGTTCTTACTGCAGTTCAATATGTTGCAGTAAGTGTAAATATAAGTAAACGCGTGCATAGATAAGTTATTGTTATTGCAACACGTGTGTTTGAGGGTAGTTATATAATTAGAAACGCATTCATAATTTGTGAAAATTTTATTCACATTCAAAGTAAGTTTAGTTTTTTTCGTTTTTAAATAAAACTTAACTAATTTATGAAATCATTCAGTATAAATATGGGGAAGTAAGTCATGCACTCCAGCACTTCGGGAGTTGATTGTAGGCTGCTAATATGAATAAAATCAGTCGATGTCTGCCATCAGTTGCTGTTCAAAAAAAATGTTTTGAAAACCCTGAAAGAGTCCCCAAGCCAAGAAAAATTACTCAACACGATGATAGAGTTATTTGTAGAACCAGTAAAGCCAATCCATTTTTGACCTCTGCTGAAATAAATGCTATCGTAACTCCACAAATTACGCAGTATATTTCATCTATGTAAAACTAGATTAAAAGAAATTCTTTGAAGCGTCGAATCGAAGTTTAATTTGTTCGGATCAGATGGAAAATGTTATGTTAGACGGCCCCTTAACAAATCTTTGGATTCTAGATACACCGTCAAGACGATTAAACACGGCGGTGGAAATGTGATGGTATGGGGAGCATTTAGTTGGTATGGTGTTGGTCCCATACACCGCATAGACGGTCGAATGGACCAACATCAATATAAAACCAGTAAGGAAAGTAGTAAAGTCGGACGGGGCCGACTATATGATACCCTTCACCACTATGGGTATATTAAACAGGACTATTAACATGAAATTGGTTGAAATAAAATATGTGATATTTATCTAAATGTGAATCTTCCTAGATCTATTCATAAAGTATGTAAATCGACTTCAAACAAATATAAACATTTCATCCGTTGGGCTATGTCTGTACTTCTAGAAAACGCAAATACGTAATTCTATGCTCAATTTTGTAAGTTGTGCAAAAATGTATGTCAATCTGACTACATGAGGAGTTTGATGCCCAATTTACTTGAAATCTGGCGAAAATATATATGTAAGCTCTATCCAAATATTAAGCGATTTCAAACAAATATGTCACAGGTTAGGTTATAGTAATTTCAGAACGTTTTGTTCCTATCAAGCTATTGGTTCCTTGGTGCGTCAATTACTTAAAATCAATCTATAATAAAATAGAGCTATATCTATATCTGGACCGATTTTCACGAAACAAGGCAGACATCACTCTAGGCTCAATTCAGTACGTTATGCCAAATTTCGTGCAAATCGAAAGATATATTGCGACTTTGGGGCACCATATATTGCGACTTTGGGCACCATGCCAAATTTCGTGCAAATCGAAGGATACGTTAAATACTTAAAATCAATCTATAATAAAAGGGAGCTATATCTACATATATGTGGACCGATTTTCACGAAAGAAGGCAGACATCACTCTAGGCTCAATTCAGTACGTTATGCCAAATTTCGTGCAAATCGAAAGATATATTGCGACTTTGGGGCATCATTTACATGAAATCGGACGAAACTATATATGGGAGCTATATAGAAATCTAGACCGATTTTCTCGAAACTTGGCAGACATCTCTCTAGGCTCATTTCAGTACGTTATGCCAAATTTCGTGCAAATCGAAGGATATATAGGGACTTTGGTCCACCATTTACATGAAATTGGACGAAACTATATATGGGAGCTATATCTAAATCTGGACCGATTTTCTCGAAACTTGGCAGACATCTCTCTAGGCTCATTTCAGTACGTTATGCCAAATTTCGTGCAAATCGAAGGATATATAGGGACTTTGGTCCACCATTTACATGAAATCGGACGAAACTATATATGGGAGCTATATAGAAATCTGGACCGATTTTCTCGAAACTTGGCAGACATCACTCTAGGCTTAATTCATTACGTTATGCCAAATTTCGTGCAAATCGAAAGATATATTGGGACTTTGGGGCACCATTTACATGAAATCGGACGAAACTATATATGGGAGCTATATAGAATTCTGGACCGATTTTCTCAAAACTTGGCAGACATCTCTCTAGGCTCATTTCAGTACGTTATGCCAAATTTCGTGCAAATCGAAGGATATATAGGGACTTTGGTGCACCATATACATGAAATCGGACGAAACTATATATGGGAGCTATATCTAAATCTGAACCGATTTTCTCGAAACTTGGCACACATCATTCTGGACCTAATTCAGTACTCTGTGCAAAATTTCGTGCAAATCGAAGGATATAGAAGGACTTTGGTGCCCCATTTACCTTAAATCGGACGAACCTATATATGGGAGCTATATCTAAATCTGAACCGATTTTCTCGAAACTTGGCATACATCGTTCTGCACCTAATTCAGTACTCTATGCCAAATTTCATGCAAATTGAAAGATATAAAGGGACTTTGGTGCCCCATTTACCTTAAATCGGACGAAAATATATATGGGAGCTATATCTAAATCTGAACCGATTTTTATGAAATTTTACACACATCATTCTAGACCTAATTCATTACGCTGTGCCAAATTTCGTGCAAATCGAATGATATATAGGGACCGTTTACATTAAATCGGACGAAAATATATATGGGAGCTATATCTAAATCTGAACCGATTTTTCCCAATTTCAATAGGGTTCGTCCTTGGGCCAAATAAGTGACTTGTGCCAAATTTCATCCAAATCGGATCATAAATGCGACCTGTACTTTGTTTACAATTTAACATCTACAGACGGACGGACGGACGGACATGCATAAATCGACTCAGAAAGTGATTCCATGCATATTCTCAAAAGGAACCATGTGTCTATCTCGTTTCCTTTTGCCTGTTACAAACATATGCACAAAGACATAATACCCTGTACCACAGTGTGGTGAAGGGTATAAATATATTGGAGAATGTAATGGATCCGTACTCGTTCGAAAATATGTCCGTTGCGTACGTTTTTCAACATTCTTTCCGAGTTGTCGAGCAATGGTTTATGGATACGAATACCGCGGTTTTGTCTTGGCCACCACAAAGTCCGGAACTAAACCCAATCGAAAACCTATGGGGAAATGTCGAAAGAATGTTAAAACCGAAAACTTAAAAAAATAATGAAGAGCACTTTCGAAATATAAAAGAAGTTTGGGAGTCGATACCAACTTCACGTTGGGAGTCGTGGTGATATAAAAACCGATGTAAAAACAGCGTTTCTAATTGTATCACCACCACTGTAGATTTTTTAAAGAAAAAATTTTGTCAAGCATCATTAAGACGTGCATTTCTTTAAATAACATTTGTCTATAACAAAAAGAAGCGTGGATTTCTTAATGAATATTTTTTCTTTTTTGGATATTTTTTTTTAAATATTTTTCCAGTTGTAAGAACAATTTTTCAAAAACAGTGTACAAAGGTTTAAATTTTCAATTCAATTCCGCTTGCAAAAAATTGCTGGAACTAAAGACAACCTTGAGTTGAACAATTCCCTCGAACAAGAGAGAACTGCCAAGACCATATCCGAAATTTTCAAAATAACAAAATTTAGGGTGAGATTATATGACTTGACCATGGACGAGATATTCCCAAAATAATTAATATTGGGTGCTATCCTGCAACTTGTTCCCATATGAGAAGTCAAAATTACAGAAAATTACAGCCCAGTAGTCCCAAATATCAACATTTAGAAAATACCCTTACAGCCACTTAAGTATAAAAAATGTGTTCAATATCCCCAAAATATCGAAAATACCAGCAGTGGCGTCGAGTTTTTATTTGTTTCCATTTAACAAATATATGTATGTCTTAGGATGGAACGTCACGCCATTATCAAAAAGTCAGGTCAATAAGATAATGACAAACCCCAACTAGTCTGCAACAATAAACCATTCCTATTTAAGCGGCTATTTTCTTAATAACAAAATAGAGGCGTTGTCCCATTCGATCCCCCTATTGTTCACATTCTTTAATCTTCACACATGGCAAAGCGTGAAATTATACGCAAATCTCCACAATTCATTATCAGTTGCGACTAATTGCTTGCGTTAAGCTGCTGTTTGTCGTCTTACTCAGCTCACGAAGTCGAGCTATCGCACAGAAATTTCTACAGCGGTACAAAAAAAAAACACCAGCACAAACAAGAAAAAAAAAAACAATTAACCACAACCGCAATTTATTAGATTAAAAGGTTCACCAACAAAGGTGATTAGAATAGCGATAGGAGGATCCCAAAATAAAAATATAATCACATTCGGACGAACGCGGACAGTTCAGTTGCCATCACGAGCAAACGCGGAAGTCTAAATTTATTTCCTCTCTTGCAGCCCCGAAAACTCATTAAGAAGATAACAGCAAAATGTCTGCCCCAAAACCCTATGAAAGACCAAAGGATTTCATTGATCCTGGTAAACCCTCAAAATGTGCCTGGAAATTGGGCACCAAAGAGAAGACACCACACACTCAACGAGGAATGTAAGTTTTTGTTTGAACATCATAGCTTCACACCCCATTTTTAATGTTGTTTCGTTTTATTTCAGTGCCCATCGTCAGAAGATTACACCCAACATTTTGGAGGCAATTGGCTGCACTCCTTTGGTGAAACTGAACAATATTCCCAAATCGGAGGGTATTAAATGTGAAATGTGTAAGTATGAAAGGACAGGGGAACTGAAGGCAAACTCCTTTACAGCCTTAGGTCCGAAAATCTTCAAGACAGAAGACAGTTTTTTTCTGTAGAAAACAATCCTGAGAATCTGAAGACATACACTTCCCTATTGAAAAATCCTCAGAAGCTGACGACCTATTCTTTATAGAAAAAAATATGTCCTCTTCTAAAGACTTTTCTATTAAAAATAATCTTTAAAAGCTGATGACAATTTTTTCAATAGAAAAGCAAAGCACAGAAGTTGAGGACAGATCATTTTTTCTATATGAAGGAAACTGTCCCTTGAAAAAAGTCCTCAGAATCTGTCCTCAAATTCTGAGGACTTTTTTCAGATTCTGAGGACTTTTTCCTTCATATAGAAAAAAATGATATGTCCTCAGCTTCTTTGCTTTGCTTTTCTATTGAAAAATAAGCAAAGCAAAGAAGCTGAGGACAGATACTTTTTTTCTATATGAAAAAATTCCTCAGAATCTGAGTTTTTTTTTATGGAAAAAAGTCCTCAGAATCTGAAGACAGTTTTTTTCTGAAAAAAAATCCTCAGTATCTGTGGAGAGATTTTTTTCTATAGAAAAAAAAAATATCCACAGAATCAGAGGACAGATTTTTTTCTATAGAAAAAAGTCCTAAGGATCTGAGGACAGATTTTGTCTATAAAAAAATATTCACAGAATCTGAGGACCGATTTTTTTTCTAAAGAATAAAGTCCTCATAATCTGAGAACAGATTATTTAAGTCCTTCGTAAATTTTATCAAAGAAAATATGTGTTCATCTTCTGACATCATCCAACAGAAAAATCTTCAGAAACTGAAGACAGGTTTTTCTTAAAAATAAATTCTCAGATTCTGTGCCTTTTTTCCAATAGAAAAAAATATTCTCCCCTTTTGAATACCTTAATTCAAACCCCCTTCTTTTTATTTCAGACGCCAAATGTGAATTCCTGAATCCCGGTGGTTCGGTCAAGGATCGCATTGGCTATCGTATGGTACAAGATGCCGAAGACAAGGGTCTACTTAAACCGGGCTGCACAATTATTGAACCAACCTCGGGTAACACCGGCATTGGTCTCGCCATGGCCTGTGCCGTAAAGGGTTACAAATGTCTGATTGTTATGCCCGAGAAAATGTCCAACGAAAAGGTGTACGCTTTGCGTGCCCTGGGTGCTAAAATTATTCGCACACCCACCGAAGCGGCCTACGATTCACCTGAAGGTTTGATTTGTGTTGCCCAACGTTTGCAAAAGGAAATACCCAATTCCATTGTTTTGGATCAGTATCGCAATCCGGGTAATCCTTTGGCACATTATGATGGTACCGGTGCTGAAATTCTCTGGCAATTGGACAATAAAGTCGATATGGTTGTGTGCAGTGCCGGTACAGCGGGTACCATAACGGGTATTGCCCGCAAAATCAAGGAGGAACTGCCCTCATGCCAAATTGTTGGCGTTGATCCTTTCGGTTCGGTTTTGGCTCGTCCCGAAACATTGAACGAATCCGATGTTCAATTCTACGAAGTTGAAGGTATTGGCTATGATTTCATACCCACCGTAATGGATCACTCGGTAATCGATGTTTGGACTAAAATCGGTGATAAGGACTGCTTCCCCATGAGTCGTCGTTTGAATGCTGAGGAGGGTTTGTTGTGCGGCGGTTCATCGGGTGGTGCCATGGCTGCTGCTTTGAGATTTGCCAAGAATCTGAAGGAGGGACAACGTTGTGTTGTCATCTTACCCGATGGCATTCGCAACTATATGACTAAATTTGTTTCGGATAATTGGATGGAGGCACGTGACTTTAAGGAGGTTAACAATGAACATCAACATTGGTGGTGGAATGTACCTGTAAGCGAATTGAAACTCAACACCCCCTTGACCATTAAGTCAGATGTTAAATTTGCCGATGCCATTGAGCTGATGAAGAAGAATAATTTAAATCAATTAACAATGCTGGATGAGGAGGATGGGTGAGTTAGTGTAGCAATCGAAGAATTGATCCAATAAATCGTTTAATTGATTACATAATTTCCAATTTATTACAGTTCCGTTTTGGGCACAGTCGGCCAGGAGACTTTGATTAATCAAATTGTTAGCATGAATCGTAAAACTGACGAATTGGCCCTGAAAGCCATCAACAAGCGTGTCATTCGCATACCCTCCTCGGCAATTTTGGGTAAATTGGCTCGTGTTTTGGAAGTGGATCCCTGCGTTCTGATTGTTGACAAAGAAGGTAAATTTTTAATTTTTACATTTATTTTTGAATGTCTGAAAATTAAATTGATTTGTTTTTTTGCAGATGGCAAAGATGTCCTCAAGGGTCTAGCCACTAAAATAGACGTAATGAGTTTTATTGCCAGCGGTAAACCAGCCCAAAATGGTGTAAATGGAACTCACTGAACTTAATTTTTATAAATATATAATTATACATTATATGTATGTAGTTTACATTAAAAAAAACAGATCCTTTTTTGGAAATAATACAATTTTATTATGACTTAACACAAATTCTAAATTGCTTTTTTCTATTAAAAAAATAGGGCTTGAGATACTCTTTAGAAGTTATTTAAAAAAGTCTTAAAGAAATCCAAGATTTAGGTAGTCATTAAAAAATTCTTAAAAATGCATGCTTGAGGTCATTAAAAAATCAAGATTGAGGTAGTCTTCGAGAACATTTCTTTAAAAAATCTACGCCTATGTTGGTCGTTAAAAAAATCTATACTAATAAAAGAGTAGAGTGATTGACTGACTGGCTGATTTAACGATTCATCACACCCAGAAGAAACGGCTGAAGCTAGAATCTTGAAATTTTGGGTAAGGGTCACTCTTGGTCTAAATGTGATAGATAAGGCTGCGGTTTTGGAAATTCGTACTAGAACGGTACGAAAAGTACTAAATATGACACCATTTGTATTTGGCGAACCGGTACAGCTAGAACTCTTAAATTTTATACGAGGGACACTGATGGAGTGTAGAATACATATAGCAAAGGGTTTTTTGGACATTCGAACTATAAGTGTGCGAAAAGTACTAAAATGTACTAATTTTGGTACAAATTCGGTAGCATGTGAATGGATAGAGCTAACAACTTGAAAATTGGAATACGAATTAGAGTGGAGATGTAGGGTCTATTTAAGGAGATGGTTTTGAAAGCGTCTATTCATGTGTACGAAAAGTACTATATGATACTATATTTGGTACAAATTTAATATGGAGATACAAATCGAGCTAGAACCCTGATGTTTAAAATTAACATTATCGTCGGAGTGTAGGATTGGAATATGTAGGTAGTTTTGGAAATTTGTTACTTACGTGTACGAAAAGTAGTAAATCGTACTATAATTGGTACAATTTAGATTTGGGTGAACCGATAGAGCGGGAACAATGAAATTTGGAGTCAGGATCACTGTATGGGTGTAGCATTGGGGTCAGGATTCAGTTTAAGAAATTTATACTTATGGGTACTAAATTTGGTACAATTTGAATTTTAGGTAAATCATGAAATTTGGAGTCAGGTTAACTGCTGAGGTGTAAGATTGAAATATGTAGGAAGTTTTAGAAATGTGTACTAATGTGTACTAAATTTGGTACAATTTGAATTGTGAGTGAACCGATAGATTTGGAATCTTGAAACTTGGATTTGGGATAACTGTGGGGGTGAAGGGTTGGGGTATGTAGAATGTTTTAGAAATTTGTACTAATGTGTACTAAATTTGGTACAATTTGAATTGTGGGTGAACCGATTGAGTTGAAATCCTGAAACTTGGATTTAGGATCACTGTGGGACGAAGGATTGGGTTAAGTAGGAAGTTTTGTAAATTCGTACTACTGTGTACTTTACTTGGTACAACTTGAATTGTGGGTGAACCAATTTGAAATCCTAAAATTTTAATTTGGAATCATTATGGGGGTGAAGGCTTAGTTAAGTAGGATGTTGTGGAAATTTGTACTACTGTGTACTAAATTTGGTACCATTTGAATTGTGAGTAAACCGATAGAGTTGGAATCCTGAAACTTGGGTTTAGAATCACTATGGGGGTGTAGGCTTGAGGTAAGAAGGTTTTAGAAATTCGTACTACTCTGTACTAAATTTTGTACAAATTAAATTGTGGGTGAACCGATAGAGTTGGAATCCTGAAACTTGGATTTAGGATCACTGTGGGACGAAGGATTGGGTTAAGTAGGAAGTTGTGGAAATTCGTACTACTGTGTTCTAAATTTGGTACAATTTGAATTGTGTGTGAACCGATGGAGTTGGAAACCTGAAACTTCGATTTAGGATCAGTGTGGGGGGTAGGATTGGGGTATGTAGAATATTTTGGAAATTGTACTACTGTGTACTAAATTTGGTACAATTTAAGTTATGAGTGAACCGATAGAGTTGGAATCCTGAAACTTGGATTAAGGACCACTATGGGCGTATATGTTTGTGGTAACGAGGTTTTAGAAATTCGTACTACTATGTACTAAATTTGGTACGCCTCTGTTGGTCGTTGAAAAAATAATCTTTAAAAATCCACACTTCTTCTGTTACGCTTTGAAAAACTATTCTTTAAAATATCCTAGCCTTCTCTTTGAAAATACCCTTTAAAAAATTCACATCTTAAAAATTCCAGACCTCTATTCAAATAAGAGGACAGGAAACAGCCTCTGTCACTTCTACACAAAATGAAAGTCCATTACAATTTAATTTTTTTATAAAATATATATTTTATTATAGAAAACCTGCATGTGTCATGGATGGGTGTATGCATTTGGGGATACAATTTGTTGTCTTAATTTATACGAGAGAAGGAGCATTTAGGTTGTGCTATCCATAAATGGTTAATACTTTTTTGTTTGCAATTTTTATTTTGTTAACTAATTTTTAGCTTTAATTTCGTATTCGATGCAATAGATCAGTTAAGTTTCAAAAATAAAGAGATTCATGAATTAATTTATAGAAGAATCTTCTTAAATACTGTGTTTTTCTAAATAGAAATAAAAAAGAATTGATCAACAATGTTTCATCAGGATACAGAAAAGAATTCGATGATGGCAAAAAACGGTAGTCTCCTTTTTAAACACCACGATTACTTAAATCCTTAACTTTGTAGATTCGCACCAACCAATGTTCCGTTGTATATGCCTCTTCCAACACATCCAATTCAAAATCTTTATTGCCAATTTCTGCAGCCCGAACACGATCATAACCTGGTGGTTTGCCGCCCTCGGTATATACTTGTCCAAAACGATAGTAGCACATTTTGTACATCAAACAGTTGAGTAGGGTTGGCGAACCTTCTTTATCGACACGGAATTCACCATTGGCAGCGTAGTAATCCTTCTCTTTAATATGAGCACCACGATCTGTACTGCCACCAATACGCACCATCCATAGGAACTTGTTAATGTCATCGGAAGAATAGCCCGTAAGGCCGCCGAATATCACCAAGACATAATCAACGTCAAGTTCACGCATTATTTCATAGGCTTTCTCCTCCGAAGAGGCCATGGCTTGGCCAACACGTGATATGTGTGTATTATTCCAGGTATTGTTATCCACGAGTATGGTACGATTTGCCATGGCTGTTATTTGATAACCATAATCCCACCAGGACATTATGCGGGCATCCTATAAAAGAAGAGAGGAAAAAAAATTGGCATTTTCAATTAATTTCAAATGAAAATATAAAGATTTAAAATATTGTTTAAATAATTATATTCAGCTTAGTTGTAGTACTCATTATGTGTCATACTCTTCCTATCAAGAATTACAAGTGTTCATCATATTGAAAATCTTCAAAATAGGGTCAAACATTTGAGGAGTGATGTTGTAAACTTACCTCAGGTGTATTCATTTGCAGCCAATAGTAGGCCTCACGAAAATCATCAAAAATTATACGACCGCCATCATGTGAACGGGCACTCAAAACAATGCTGGGCGAAGAATAGGCTTCCGAAGTCACCCATGTACAATGGAATGTGTAGACAATTAACATCATTGTTACAATGCCCACAAACGTGATGGCCACTTCCTTTTTAATGCCACCACTTTGTTGTTCCATCTTTTTATATTGACGTTTACTTTCAACTGGCTTCTTCTCTGCGGCCGATGCCACCTCTATCGATTGTATATATTTTGCCAATAAATGTGATACAGCAATGCCGGAGAGGACACACATAACCGGGGCCAAGACCAACATTAAACGTACCATAACACCAGCAAAATAAATACTAGTGACACCGTAGAGTATAATGAAGATATTGGCATCGGTTAGTTTGACAAAGCAAAAGTATAACCCAGCAGGGAAGAGGAATACCAGAATCTGAAAAAAATAAATTCAAATTAGTTTAAAGATTTTCTTCGAAATAAATTCTAAGTTCGAGAATCCAGAATGTTTAAAAATGGGTTAGGTATTGATGGAAAATTAGGAATGGAACATGTAGAGTTTTGCGGCACATCTCGATTGTTAAAAAAGACTTCTGAGATGAGCCCCCAAAACTCATTGTAAGGGATCATCAGCGATCAAAGTGTGTGTAATCAATGGGTAACATTAAGGTGTACTCATTAACGCTCTATGATATCATCATGAATGAGGATAGATATTTGGGAAATATGTGAAATTTGCAGTTAAATTTTAATATTTCATTGAAACCTACCTGTAGATCAAAATAGAATGAAGACCATGAGGTGGGTTGATGTTCCGAAACCGAGGCAATAATGGGAATGTGATTTTTGGCATAGGAGGGATCCAATAGAGAATAGAAACGACCAGTCCATGGCGACACCTTGCCGGTAACTGTCAATAGGATACCAACAACAAATGCCACTGTCAAGATCGTAGAAACCAAAGCCTTAAAAAGTGTCTCAAAATGATCGGCAGGCATGCGAGAACGTAGATAGTCGACAAAGGCATGGATTTGACATAGACCAAACACACCCAAGGCCTGAAAAAATTAAAAAAAAAATTTTAAAATCTGTAAACAAATTAACTTGTAAAATCTTCCTAACTTACCAACATATGTTCGGAACTTTGAATGGGTTGGAAACCCACAAATGATATTTGCATTGATAAAATCGTACCCAAACAATACAATGTACTATAGGCAATGTACACACGATGTGAAAAACGTCCGGTACACATTAAGGCCAACACGTGTAGGGGTATTAAATTAATAAGGAATACATAACCTCCCCAGGAGGAAACCATATAGAAATATGCCAATGCTGACATGGCAGACCAAAAAATGGCACCACTTTTAACCGCCTTTATCCATAGATAATAGGTTAAGAGCATACAGAATATAGCAATGCCCTCATTGTCATATGAGCCAGCCACTGAACGTGATATATAACCAGGTACAATGGAGATCAGGGCTCCAGCAACCAAACCAGCACCAGTACTCTGTGAAAAGATGAACAAAAAAAATGAAAATAATTAGAGATGCCATAACAATTTTAAGAAAAATATATTTAAATAGAAAATATCAGCTAGTTGTGGTACTCATTATGTGTCATACCCTTCCTATCAAGAATTATTAAAATTCATCACGAAATACATGAGGTTAGAAAATCGAACATAACCTCACATTTACAAAAGCAAAAAACATCAATTACAAACATATACTTACATGTATTTCCTTGGTCAGGGCATAGGTGACCAACGTGGTGAGTGATGAGAAAAATGGCGCCAAAAATACACAAACATTGCGTATGTCCACGGTGAAGTTTAATAGCCATAATATCCGGTATAGTGCAGCCGATGTTACCATCAACCCCGGATATATGGTACCGCCAATAATTCGCCCCAACGGATACCAGGCACGATCATCGAACCAATTGTGGAATTTATAGAAGCCATTTTCGGCCAAGAATCGTGTGGTACGATAATTGAAATATGGATCAAATTCGTGAATGACACTTTCAAAGCGCAGCACAGAGAACAACCGCGTGGCAAATGCTGTCCAAGTACAAATGAACGAGAAGCAAGAAAAGGAAATAAATGAGAATACAATTATAAGGGTTCACTAGATGCGATTACTTTTTTTATTTTGGGAAGTGATAAGAAAATAGGGTTGTAGAGTAGATACGACTATCTTAGATAATTGATAATCAAATTGTAATTTAAAACCGCATTTACATTATACCTTTTTTACCGGGTTAAACTCCACTATGAGGATTAATTTGACATATATTCAATGGAATTGACAAATTAGGTCCACTGGATTTACAAAATCCCAATATAATGTAAATGAACTATAATAGTATATTTACATTGTACTGGATTTCGTCAACACAATGACTTTAAATTGTCAATTCCATTGCGTATATGCCAAATAAAACTTTATATCGTGCCAACAAATCGAATAATGTGACATGACATGAAATCATATATTTTGAGTGCAGATCTCCGATTTTATCGTCGTTTGATACTGAATAGAAACATATTGTAGAAAATCTCTCTACCATAAAATATCAATATTGGTTCATATTTCGATATATATACAGTGGGGGTCAACTAATTAGCACACACGTGAAGGAACATGTTTTTTCAATAAACCTCAATTCGTTTGGAATATTTTTAAATAATTTTTTATTCAAAAAGCTAATGTGTACTGTACAACTTTTGAAACCACACCTTAAAATTTAAGTGCCGTTGATGGTAAAAAATTATGTACAAAAACAACTTCTAGTTTAATAAATTCTGTAAAGACTATTAAAATTGGCATCAATTTGTACTGTATTTTTGGAACTCAAGGTGGCTTGTTCCATCTAATCAAAATACATACTTTGTGTATGTTTGTGTATTGTTTTAAATACTGTCAAATAAATTTAAAATAAATTGAAATATATTCAAATTTAATTGAAATGAAACTCTAATTTAGTAAAAACGATCAGATTTTTCTGAAATTTTTTCCAGAAATAGGTATTTTTACCTTAATTAGGGAGATATCTTTTTTTCTTGGGCCACGTACCGTTACCCGGTTATATCCGGTTAATATAAAATGGGTATCATTTTAAGGGTAAAATACCTTTTCATTGAGTGGTGATATGATGGGATGCGATATATAAATGCATCTGTTGTGGATCAAAAGATATGGTCCTTAGAACCCTATAAAAATAAGGAAAATCTTTCTACATGACAGAATTTCGTTTTATATAGCATGGTTTTTTGTAGGCAGAAACTCCTAAATAGAATTTTTTGTGCAGCTGGTCTTCGGCCGGTGATCGGCTACGCGACAGAATCTCTTTTTAAATAGAATTTTTTTTTTTTTTTGGGTTGTTCTGATGTTTTTAACGCGTCCATCTGGAAGTAATTACTTTCTTATGGATGAAACAAATATTTCATGGTACTCCCTACTGGAGTTTGGAAAGAAATCATAACATTTCATTCATTTTTCGCGTGTTTTGGTTATGTGTTGAAAAACTGTCAAATATACACAACCACTTGTTGCGTATATTTATTTTATATTTGGCAGAAGGGGCCACCACCTATATAGTTGCTTTTTTGTTATTCATCTCAAGTGCCCTGCCTTGTAACGTCTGTCACCTCAGCCCCGTGTAAAAGCATTAGGTACAATGCTATTAAAACGTTACCTAAAATTCAACGAAGCGTACAAAAATATTCAACTTCCCCACTATGGCAAAATGTTTTGTACGACCGTATTACCCAAATACGTCGAATCCATTTCTCTTAGCGAACTAAACAAATTCGCGAAATAAAATTGAAAAATTACAAAATGTTTTCAAATATTTCATATTCTTATTGAAAAGAAAAATATATTTCTTTCTGTTTTGTTTCTTTTTTTTAACAAAAGAAAAAAACAAAACTACGTTCTGTCATAGTTGAATTTTTTTCAACTTGAAAATTCGTACGTCGACGTATTTCGGTAACATTCATATAAATGCATGTGTTCTACTTTTGTGGTGAAAAACGTCGAACGAGCTAGTTTAATTTTAGGTAATAGCCTAGACAGACGACAGCCTTAATTTGCATTAACAGCCTTAATTCAAATTAACTTGTACATTATCCTCATTTTTATTTGTTGTTAATGCACAAAATCAAACTGAATTTATACTGAATTAAGCAATTTCAATATGGCAATGCTGTTTTTTGCATGTTTTTTCAATAAACCTCAATTCGTTTGGAATATTTTTAAATAATTTTTTATTCAAAAAGCTAATGTGTACTGTACAACTTTTGAAACCACACCTTAAAATTTAAGTGCCGTTGATGGTAAAAAAATATGTACAAAAACAACTTCTAGTTTAATAAATTCTGTAAAGACTATTAAAATTGGCATCAATTTGTACTGTATTTTTGGAACTCAAGGTGGCTTGTTCCATCTAATCAAAATACATACTTTGTGTATGTTTGTGTATTGTTTTAAATACTGTCAAATAAATTTAAAATAAATTGAAATATATTCAAATTTAATTGAAATGAAACTCTAATTTAGTAAAAACGATCAGATTTTTCTGAAATTTTTTCCAGAAATAGGTATTTTTACCTTAATTAGGGAGATATCTTTTTTTCTTGGGCCACGTACCGTTACCCGGTTATATCCGGTTAATATAAAATGGGTATCATTTTAAGGGTAAAATACCTTTTCATTGAGTGGTGATATGATGGGATGCGATATATAAATGCATCTGTTGTGGATCAAAAGATATGGTCCTTAGAACCCTATAAAAATAAGGAAAATCTTTCTACATGACAGAATTTCGTTTTATATAGCATGGTTTTTTGTAGGCAGAAACTCCTAAATAGAATTTTTTGTGCAGCTGGTCTTCGGCCGGTGATCGGCTACGCGACAGAATCTCTTTTTAAATAGAATTTTTTTTTTTTTTTTTGGTTGTTCTGATGTTTTTAACGCGTCCATCTGGAAGTAATTACTTTCTTATGGATGAAACAAATATTTCATGGTACTCCCTACTGGAGTTTGGAAAGAAATCATAACATTTCATTCATTTTTCGCGTGTTTTGGTTATGTGTTGAAAAACTGTCAAATATACACAACCACTTGTTGCGTATATTTATTTTATATTTGGCAGAAGGGGCCACCACCTATATAGTTGCTTTTTTGTTATTCATCTCAAGTGCCCTGCCTTGTAACGTCTGCCCCGTGTAAAAGCATTAGGTACAATGCTATTAAAACGTTACCTAAAATTCAACGAAGCGTACAAAAATATTCAACTTCCCCACTATGGCAAAATGTTTTGTACGACCGTATTACCCAAATACGTCGAATCCATTTCTCTTAGCGAACTAAACAAATTCGCGAAATAAAATTGAGAAATTACAAAATGTTTTCAAATATTTCATATTCTTATTGAAAAGAAAAATATATTTCTTTCTGTTTTGTTTCTTTTTTTTTAACAAAAGAAAAAAACAAAACTACGTTCTGTCATAGTTGAATTTTTTTCAACTTGAAAATTCGTACGTCGACGTATTTCGGCAACATTCATATAAATGCATGTGTTCTACTTTTGTGGTGAAAAACGTCGAACGAGCTAGTTTAATTTTAGGTAAGGCTGTTAATGATAAATATTTTAAAATATTCTGAAAGGTGTCCTTAAAATACTTTGTTCTTAATCACATAAGTTAAGGCACCATTAATACATTTTTAAAGAGAGCGACTTCACAGTCTCTCTCACACACAGGGCTGCCATATTTGCCGATTTATCGGCATTTTGACGATTTTTCACTCTAAAAATGGAAAATGCCGATTTTCCGATTTTTGCCTCAGAATTGCCGATATTTCAACAATCGACAAAAATTGTCTAACTTTTTAATTTAAGGGGACCCCCCCCATTCTCGGGGTCAAAATTTTTGTTGATATAATTCGAATCTACACTGATTAAAGAATGTCTCTACAAAATTTCAAGTGAAAATCTCAAGAACTGTTGAAGATATATCCGATTTATTGTGTCAGCATCAAGTGACGGCTGAAGGGCTTCTCAAACTTTAAACGCGTTTTTCTCTAAACATTTTTTTGCGAATGGCGGGCACGATAACTCAAAAACTAATAATCCAATCGGTTCCAAATTTTGCAACGTTTCTCTGGGAGTGTATAGCTCTCGTATGAACTAGGATAAAGTCAATCTGTGAAGATCTTCCTTATTTTTTAACTTGGTTTTTGGTAAAAAATCCGCGATTTTTCAAAAATATTTTTTCAAAGGGCCACCATTTTCTTAATTTTAGAGCGAAGTCAATAATCCTAGTTCATACGAGAGTCAGACATGTACTCTTTCTAACACCGTTGGAATTTTCGGATTCCGATGTTCCAGTGAGGAGTTATCATGCCCGCCATCAAAAATAAGGACTTTTCTTTAATTACAAAAAACAACAACAAAACAATAACAAATTTTTTTTGTACATTATTTTTCTTCTCTTTTAAATCTTCAATTATATATGTGCAAAGTTACAAACCTTAACAAGCATTGGTATTGATTTACCAGCCCATTGAAAATCTTGAAAAAATAAAATCGAGAATGGGGGGGTTCCCTTAATACGGCGTTACCATACAAACATATAAAATTGGCAGCTTTAAATCATTATAAATATCGGCGACTCGCCGCGGCCGTTTTCAATGGCTTAGATATCTGCATTTTTTGTCAGCATTGTACTCTGTCTAGTTTACATTTTACATCGAATAAGGCAAAATTAAAAATAAACGAATAAAAAGTGCGCACACGAAAGAAAGATCTCACTAGTGTACATAATAATTACTATATTAAATGTAGAAAAATGAATCTTTTATGTTTTTTTTTTTATACAGAATTGAATTTTTTTAATGTAATAAACAATATTGATTTGTTATAAACCAAAAAATATGAATTTATTTATAAATTATATGCTGCCGATTTTTTGCCGATTTTTAAAAATACAAATGCCGATTATGCCGATTTTTTTCTGAAAAATTGACGATTTTTCATGAAATTTAACTGGCAGCACTGCTCACACACACTAAATAAGACTCTTTTTGTTGCTTCTTCTCCCCATCCCACATTCGTTTATGCAAAATTCTAAATAACCGACATAATATTCAATTTAATACTTACACAAAACGGCTGCTATTATTAAAATAGCCATTTTAACAAGATGTTCCTGCTTTTCCCATGTTAGGAATTTGGTCTTTACCGATGGATTTGCAGTTTCAACTGCCATTTTTGTGCAATTTCAATATTCAATTTACCACCATACACCCACTTAATAACACACAAAAGACCGCAATGGGCAACTAACAATTTACTGTGAATGACGTGTTCTCTGCCTCTTTTTAATTCTTTTTTTGACTCTCCGTTTTGAGTTTTTCGCTATCGGCAAATCACCGGTGTCTGTCTGATTTCACATCGATGTTTTATCCACTTATTTTCTTTTTCTAAGCGATTTTTTGTTAATCCAACTTATTCCAGTATCATGGCTCAGCGTTTTCAACTAATTTTTGTATTAAAAAACCTTAAACTTTTCACAAAATTGCAAAGAAACACAGACGCACTGCACTCCCATTAAGAGTGCCAAGTTACACTGAATTTGCTATCAACGGCGTGTAGTAATAAATCATAATGGCGTTGTGTTACCTGAACGCCGTTGTTATGTCGTTTAGGGGCAATGATTTTATTCTTTGAAAAAAAAGTAAAAAATAACGGACAAATTAATACTTTAAAGGCCGAATATCAAATGTCCTACCAAAAAGATAATGTGAATCGCAACGTAATGATATTCAAAATTGGTATTGTAAAATTGAGACCCCGTTTGCATGTTCTGGAATGATTTTTGAAAGCAAGTTTGAGCCAAATCGTTAAAAAAGCTGAGATACGATGACGAATTTTCCTTTATGATATCGAAAAATAGTAAAAACTCTTGCAGTACGGGAACAGACCAATAGTGTGTACGAGGGCGTTTGACGTTATTCACCACAAAATAAAACACATGTATTTATATGAATGTTACCGAAATACATCGACGCATGGTATAATTATTACAAGGTAGGGCACAGCTACCAACTGATTACAATTTTTTTTCTCAAGGTGGCTTGTTTTATTTATTTATTCATTTTAATTTCAAAGTCCGAGGATCACATTGAAGAAATTAATAATCTACATTTTAAAATTGACTTATTGATTAAACACGACAATAAAAGCGGACAATAAATAGTAACCCATCTACATTTCACTAATTTTTAGAACGAAAACTAGCAAAAGTAGCAGTTAGCTACAAAAAAGTCCAAAAGAAATATCTGTCTCCAGACTAAAATTCTACTCGAAAGTCGAGCAGAAGTAGTACTTAAGCAGAATAAAAGTATACATAAGATCATGACATAAAATGAGTACAAAAATGTTTATAAAAAAGTTACTTGAAAATTGGTATACAGAAAAATATATTAAAAATTAAATAAAATATATAAAAAAATAATTATTATTAAATAAAAATGAAAATATAATTAATTTAGAATAAAATCTACTCAAAAATGTGCCAAAAGGCAGTAACAAAATTACGCAATCACAAAAATAATATAAAGATTTGATTATTAGAGAGAATTCAAACGAAAATATGCATAGAGGCGGCGGCGATAAGCATAAGGCGATAGGTGGAAGTATCTCAAAGGGTGTGGCAATGTATTAAATAATCTAGCTACTCTAACATAAAATGATCGTTCCGAAATTGATGTTAGTTTAGGAATTATAAGCTGAGTATTTCTAGATGATCTGGAGAAAATAAAACGCTCTATTAAAACTAAAGGGGAATTGCACCTATTAACTTTATAGAAAGGCAAAATACAACGCCCTACTACAAAATCATGAAATGTACATCCAATAAAATCAAAAACATATGGTGACAAATGCTCACAGACATTAAGTGAATATACATAACGAATAATACGATTAAATACTAACTGAACCTTCCTAAAAACACCAACCAAAGTTCCCGAGTAGACTTCAATACAATATAATACTATAGGCATTATTAATGCATGCGCCAATTTTATCCTTATTTCCAACGACAATGAAAGCTCAACACTATACAACTTTCTTAATAGAAAATTTACTTTCGACACGACAGAATTAATTTGCATAGTAAAATTAAGGTCTTTATCAAGCCAAATACCTAAACATTTAACATGGTCAACAAACTCAATATCAACATTATTTAAACGAATGTATACCGACATAAAGGAACATGATCCAAACTTAACCGCTTTGGTTGTTCCATCAAATCAAAATAAATATTTTGTGTATGTATGTGTATTGTTCAAAATAAATTGAAATATATTCTCTTTCGGGCCGACTTCGACAGTCCCCTGCCTTCTGTCTTTGTGGATTCTGATGTCTGAGACGTCTCAGTACTCAGTTTACCCTTTGGGGTGCTGAGGGCTTAGACGTCTCAGGCATCAGCTTCCTGGATGTACCGGGGCCATCAGCAGGTTTCTCCTTCTTAGAAGGGACTACCGCCGTGGTCTTAGTACTGGGTCGGGGGATCCTGTCAATCAAGAAGTCCCTCTCAATGTCATCAGGATAGTTCCTAGAGAACTTCCTAATGAGTTTGAGGTTCCTCTTGATTAACAGGAACTCCTTACCCGTGATGGAGTCGCTGTCCCGTCCAATGTACCGTTTGCAGAAATTGACTGCTCTCCGATACATTTTCTTGGCAGCGATCTCCTTAGCGTCAGCTTGTCTATCAGATAATGGTACCGATGAATCATCCATCTTAACGATGGGAGCCTCATCGGTGCCAGCATCTGCTTCGACAGACAACTGCCTTAGAAGCCTCGCGACGTCACTGCAGGCCGTGGAGGTTGAGTCAACGTCTTCAACCTCGCCAGGGTTTGCCTCCTTAGTCAGCCGAGGGGACCCTCCTTGCTTCAGGGGAGACATCATGGTTTCTACCGTACTTATCACCGTGGTTCTAATAACGGTGGTTTCCATAATGTCATCCTCGTCCGACAAGAGAGAGTCATCCCAGAGCTGATTTGGGATGCTCTCCTGACTGAGGCGGAAGGAGCCGGTTTCCTCTAGAAGGTCGAGGAGAAGATTCGACTGCCTCTCCAGGCTCGCATTTACGTCATCGAGAGATGGACAGGTGGCTAAAGATAGGTCCAGGGGAATTGCTTGGGTCGTCAACACTTTGGGGGAATCATTGATGTCTGACCTTGTAGAGTTCGAGACTGAGGGTGCCAAGGCAGCCACACCAACATCAGTCGAAGGTTCGCATTCATTGTTGTTTTGTTTTTTTGGGGGGGGTGTATTAAAAATTGGCTCCATAAAAAGTGCTGTTAGTGAGGATTTGAGGTCGACCATGGCATAGCCTCTTACCATGGAAAGGACTTGGCAACTAAGCCTGAAACACTTGTTGAGGCGCCCAGGTATCAACAATGCTCCGTTCTAATACAGTCGGTACCCTGACTGCAAACCGTGGAACGCTGATAGGCACGAGGTCGCATGACACCCCAGCGTTAGGGGAGACACTTTAAGAAGGTAGTGTCCCAAACCTTGAGATGGATATATGGGAGGGGCGCCATTCTCGCCTCGTCGACTCAGGGATCATTGGCACTCGGTCATTTCCTCCGAGACTCTCCCCCTGAGCCCGCTGATTGTCCGCGACTGTTTATTGGTTATTAACAGTTACCCAACGAATGGTGTTGGGCTTTCCACTATCCGCAACCTGTGGACGCGTCCGATAGCATTCAGCTTTGCTCCCCGTAGGCGGATGCCGTTTTATTGTACCATGGGTACAATCCTATGATATTAAAAAATAGTAAAAATTTTTAAAAATTTGAGTCTAGCAGTACGAATCAAACATTTATATTCGACTTTACCTTTACCTTCGCAAAAACAATAGAATCGATTGTAGATTGCTTGTTCTTGCGATAATGAACGATTTTTTACAATAAGTCAATTCATCGATTAGTCGAAGAAAAATTGACTTACGTATTCCTAGTTTTTGCTAGCCCCGAAAGCTTATTTATCAATAAGCTTATTATTCCATGAACTAGTTTTCGTTCCGGATCTACCCAATCTACCCTACAAAGTTTCAAAATTTTGTAAATATTTTCATGTAATTTATTTTCGATAAGCACTCTCAATTGTTAGGGATGGAACAAATTTCTTGGTTATTCAGAGAGTGATTCGAATTGAACAACGTACAAAAGTCGGTGTTCGCTCAGACAATTTTGTATGGAGAACTATGTAATTACTTCATAATTAAGGGTCGAACCACGAATGAGAGAGGGAACAACACTCGTCTGTACATGGCATTAGACTTTTCAATACAAAAAGTCGATTAATCGAAAGTCGATTTACTTATCCCTAATCATAATTTGCCTAAACCTCATTCGTAAACAACACGGTTTTCCATTTCAATTATCATCCCACCATTTCATTCGTATACTTTCGGTGATCCATTTTGAGTTCATCTTTATCGGCCATTTTTTCTTCTTCTCTCCTTCGTTTTTCAATTTTTTCAGTCGTCGTTTTTATTTTTTTTTTGGCGAAGGATTGCGTACGACATCGCTTGGTCTTGGCAGAACGACGATTAACAAGCGAATTTTATGAAGGCTGGAGTCTTGGAGGCTTCCCTCTCATTGTAACAACCGTGAAGTGAAAAAGTCCAGAACAGTTGGAAACATTTTTAGAGTTGGGCAATCTAGTTCACTTAGCGGATCGATCTTTCTTTCCTTTGATCCATATAATTCCTTTACTCAATGCAGTTCATTTGCTCTTTATAGTTCCTTTGCTTCAAATAGTTCAAAAAAGGAACTGGATCAAAAAAGGAACTATATTAATTAAAGATCTGGAACTAGTTCCGATCGTTCCTTTCTCGGAATAGTTGCAATGAACTAGTTCGTTCCCGAAAGTCGAAAGTCGATTTACTTATCCCTAATCATAATTTGCCTAAACCTCATTCGTAAACAACACGGTTTCCATTTATCGGCCATTTTGTCTTCTCCTCCCATTCGTTAGCAAGTGGAACGCTTTTCAATTTTTTCGTACGACGTCGCTTGAGTCTTGGCAACTACCAACTACCCAACTCTACCCGTAATTGTATTGTATTGGTGTATTGGAATGTATATCATTTGTTGTTTGTGTTATTTAATTAATATTGAATTGTATTAATTCTTAAAAACAATAACAAATTCAAAAAATTTCATGTCAACATTCAACTGGAAATTGGACAAAAAAATTAAAAAAGCTGTCAATATTACAACAGAGAGACTGTAAACAACAGTTGCTTTGTGTTGTCTTTTTTTAAGTTTACATTTTTTTTGCAAAAAAGTGCGTGTATTGGTGTCAGTGTGTGTGTGTGTAGAGGACCAAACAGAACACAACACAATTTGATGCCCCTGGATTTAGTTGGTTGTATTTAAAGGAGCAAGGGAGTAATGTCTTTTAATGCGTCACCATCAATGGGCTCGAATTCAGCATCCAGCGGAGTGCCAGTGCCGACCTCAGGATGTCGTAGCAATTATAAAGATATTTATGTTTTACTCGAACGTTTGTGTAAAAGTTTTACAGGCGCCAAAGGCAATCACAGTAAGTTTAATTTTTTTTCTTTTTTTTTACAAAAGTAATTTTAGTTTTGACAAATATTTTTATTTTAAATGTTATCGTTAACGAAATTTTGGAAAATACATCAACTTATAGAGTTGGTCTTAAGGTTATCTTGTGGGTTTGCATTTTAACGATTTATCCGCGTACACTATTTATTTAGATATGGTTTCTTGTTCGTTTCAGGGGATATTTTACGCCATGTAACCCAATACATATCAAATTGCCCCTCAGCGTTGGGCTCAACCATGCCCTATGATGAATCTTCCCTGCTAACGAAAATAACACAACATCTGAATGCAGCTCAGGCATCAGGTACTGCTTCCATTTTAAAAGCATCGAACAGTAGTGGTTCTTCAAATAATGCAGCCTTGTTCCTTAACCTAAATGAACAATTAAAATCCAGTGTGAGTATAATGAAATAAATATATATGGTATCTATAATGAAGCTTTTACAAATTCAAGATTTGCTAAAAATAGATTTTATTTTGATATTCAAAGAAACTAAGAGGGGGAAAATATCACCTAAAGGTTCACCACGAGCATGAAAATATCCGTTTTCGTGTATGCAACATGAATGTTCTATATTCTCCATATCATTACGAATTCATGAATCGGCGCTTTCATCATCACATATCTGAAATTCTTCAAATGATTTGACATCCAATAAAAACCAACCAAAAACCCACATTCTAACTTTGGGCCAATATTGATAATTTTTGATATGGAATTTTAATTCGCAATGAGAATTCAAAATATAAAATTACAGCGAATTATGTTGGAAAAAATTGCCAAAACTACCCAAAATAATGAAATTTGTGAGGCCCGATATATTGAAGTTATACCAAACATGGACTGATATATTCAATTTGCAATACCAAAAAATTTACAAATATTAGCAATAAACTTTCAAACTACACACCACTTTTTATGGCATTACAAGTACAAAATTGCTAGTAAATGTTGCCGACAGTTGTTTACCGCCGAGTTGTTTACCGGGTTGACCATCTGTGGAGAGGTAAAGTCGGACATTCAAATCGCTTAGTATTACATTTATAAAAATTTTAAATTTCGACCCTTCGCGAGGGATGAGCCGATAAGTGCCAGCTTACTACACTATACTGGCGTGGTGATAATGTAAGGTTGTGCAAAGTTTTGTTGAAATCGGAAAGTCGGTTAGCAACAATTTGTGTGGGAGATACCAGAAGGAGTGGAACGATATTCTCCATCTTTGAATTTGATTTAAGTTTGGAAGAAATAATACGGGACGGACATTTGTAATTCGACTGAAAATTGTGTGAATGGGATATGGTACAAAGAAACATGGGTCTAAGACCAATATTTCAACGTGTCACATTTTTGCCATATCGAAGTTTATGTACCCTCATTAGCCATTAGGCTGAGGGTCCTGAGGCTGTCATAAACATCAAGGTGTAGACACACATCGAAGATGGAGAGGCGATCTTAAAAATCGCTCTTTTATTTTCCGAATCCCATGACAATGACACGTCTGCTTGGAAATCATTTTATAAAGACATTTTTATTAAAAATATATATTTTTTTACAGCAACTGGAAGCCCGCCAACGCAATGCATTGTTAACATTTCTTTTATTTATGGCTGATTCGAAGTACACATCAGAAAATGGTGGTGGTTCAAGTAATTCCACAGCTGCACCGACACTATCGCGCACACGTTATAGCAATCCAAATGCTTCCTTGCCACCGAATAATACCATACAAACATTAAGAAGTCACACATTGCAAAAGAACCAACAATCAGCCACAATGATGGGCATGGGAAATGGAGGGGTAAAATGACATCCAAATGTACTTTTTAAATAACATATATTAATATATTTCCCACCCCATCTCTCTTGTAGGTATCTGGCATTTATAATTCTTCCGATATCAGTCACAAAATATCCGTTTTACGTCAATCCAATTATCAAACTGGAAATCATAGTGGTTCGGAAAACGATACAACTTCGAACAGTATGATACCCACAGCAGCAAGTACACAATTCCCCCTAAGGGCAGGAAGTGTTGGTCCTGACACGAATAAAATGCTGGAATCTCAAAGCAATATCAACGATGATATTGTACAAAATGTCATATATGCTTTTACCGGAATACCAGGAAAATATCTAAAGAAAGATGTGGTTTCGGGCAAATTTAAATTAGATGTTAAGGCAAAACATTTGAATGTTGTACAAGCTGGCATGATGTTACGCCTAGCTGAGCTAGGCTATTATCATGATTTGGTTAAATCATATACAGATACCAAGAGTGGTCTATGTGCCTTGGGTTTAATGGGCCAGGGATTTATATCGGCTCTGAGAGCTGAACTAACAAAGTATTATGGTATGGTTGCTCTGTTACAGGAACAGCTTAATAAACAGAAACAGTGTGAAAAAAGTGGTACATTACACAACATAACAACAAATCGTCAGGAACGTTTGACACTAATGAAAATTCTTGTATGGTCGGTGGATCCATTGCAACGGTTACAGCTGCTTGCAGCAATTGCGGAAGCATGCCAAGAAAAGAAGGGCGGTGCTTTGGCCTCTACAGTACATGGTTTCCTAAGCAGTGGCAATCCGATGATTAAACATGTGGCCAAAGAACTATTAGTTGCCATATGTGGACCATTGTATCAAATGTTGACCAAATGGTTACTTGAAGGTGAAATATGTGATCCACATGGTGAATTTTTTATTGAATGTCTGGTAGAAGTGGGTCCAGATCGCCTCTGGCACGACAAGTATCGGGTGCGTTCTTCTATGTTGCCGAATTTCGTGACCACCGATATGGCCAATAAAATTTTAGTTACCGGTAAAAGTATAAATTTCCTGTGTGAAATATGCGAGGACAAGCAGCCGGTAAAGGGTAGAGATGAACTAAGGCAATGCATAGAAGAAAATGGTAAACATAGATACAAACATATTTATATTCTGCAGACTTCAATTTTAAATAAATATTTTCTTTTAGCCGAGCATATATTCTCCGCCGTGGCAGATACTAAACTCCACTCCATTATTGATTCAATTTATTTGAATACATCCAAACGGGTGTTGGACATTGTTATGGGCCCGCATAAACTATTGGAACATCTACAGGCTATGCGACGTTATTTGCTGCTGGGTCAAGGCGATTTTATTGGCATTTTAATGGAGAACTTAAAGTAATTAAATAGAAAATGTAATTTAATTATTTTATAATACTTTAACCATTTTCATTTCTTCTCTTTTATAGATCGGAATTAGACAAGCCAGCCAAAGAATTATATTCCTATGATTTGTCTTCCATTATGGATGCTGCCATCCGATCAACAAATGCCCAATATGATGATCCAGAAATTCTCAATCATTTGGATGTAAGATTAATGTCACCATGTGATGGTGATATTGGTTGGGATATTCTATCGTTGCAGTATACTGTAAGGGGTCCCCTTGCCACAATGCTGGAGCCTTCAATGCGCATTTATCAAGTTCTCTTTAAGCCCCTTTGGCGTATGAAACATATGGAATTTGTTTTGTCATCAAAAATATGGAAGGATCAAAAATGCAATTCAAAGGTAAGATGAGACAAAGATAGTACATATTTTCGCGATAAATTCTTGTTGTGGAAATATAAATGTTTCTGTGAAAAGTATTGCAAATTAGAATTATGAGAACTTGTACAAATGTATGTGCGTAAAAACCGAGATTATTTAACTTCGCGATGCAGCCTAATCCGCATCAGATTAAATATTTTATTTGGTATGTACCCCGAGTATTAAAATTTGATTGTTAATCTTTGAAATAGGTATAACATGATATTCAAGTTCAATGGTATGAGAAATTATTTAATGGAAACGTTTAAATAAAGAGAGTCTGATACCGAATTGCTCAGATATTGAGATCGTAATTAATCCATTGAACTTGACTATCAAGTTATACCTATTTCAAAGATTAACAATCAAATTTTAATACTCGGGGTAAATACCAAATAAAATATTTAATCTGATGCGATCAATTGTTGATAAGAATATTTTACAGATAACAAATCAGGCGGGGGCTAAAGTCTAGTTAACAGAGCGACAAAAAAATAATAGTCATTCAAATGCAATATTTTTTTATTTTATAGTTATTAACAGTCATTCAAATGCTATGTTTTATAATTGTTAAAACGGGATGAAAAAATTTAAAACCAGTGAGCGGAGCAGTATAGTCGGACGGGGCCGACCATGCGATACCCTACACAACTACCACGAACTCTAACTTTCTGAGGATGTTTATTCCGAGTCTGAGTAATATTTCGTGATATTTGCCCCCTCTTGTTCGATTAGAGGTTAACAACACCTCTTCCTTACTTTTTTCGAATATTCAGTACAGTCCTTCTAATTACTTGTCCAGATTACCTTCACGGTGGGTTGTGTTGTGATTTTCGGATTATACTCTATTATGTTTACGGTCCATTTCATCCCAAAATTTTAATCTGATCATCACCGAAAATTGTAGGCGTTGTTCTTGACCATAACTGGAACTTCATGAAAAATTTCAAAGCCATCAGCGCGATATTTCTCCCTCTAATGTGGTAATGGGTTACTAAATAATATCTGAATACGTAAGCACCTGTAAATATCTGTAACTCCCACATCTGAGTAGATACATCACTATATTTGGTATCAATTTAAAGGCCAACCACTCCTCTTGGATATGCTATCAAATCCTGGGGACTACATCCTCCAGGAGTAAATATATATGCCATAGAATACAAATTTTGTCATTTTTCACACAAAAGTCAGGGTCCATTTGACCCGCTAAATATTGACCGATCTTTATCAAAACATGCGTGCTTATTCTCTGGCCCGATCCCCTTCTCCATGCAAAAATTCGCGGTGTTTGGGCCATAATTGCGGCCTCTGGAGCGACCAGAAAAACCGACAAAAATTTAGTATTTGGTCCATTTCATCCCCTAAACATTAACCGATCTTTTCCAAAAACAATAGGGGTCTTCATTGGCCAGAACCCATCCTACATGCAAAATTTGGTGAAGATTGGTCCATAACGGTGGCCTGTATCGTGTTTACAAATTATAATGGACAGACGGACGGACGGACGGACGGACACACATGTCTAGATCGACTCAGCTAGTCGAGATATGACGATCGGTATACTTAAAGGTGGGTCTAGGACCAATATTTCGCGGCGTTACAAACATTTGGGGCTGCACAAAGCTATAATACCCTGACAACATAGTTGTGTAGGGTATAAAAATATATTTAAAATTGGAAAAGAGAAAATAAAAAACTACTTTGTGTCTCATCGAAATATTGGTTTTAGACACTATATTTCTTTGGGCCAAATCCGTTTCAGACAATTTGGAGTCGATTTACACAGGTCCGTCCGTCTGTCTGGCTGGTGTGCACGATAACTCTCGAAGGGCTTAACAGATTTCATCAAAACTTTGCACGTGGTAATATTTTTTTCAAACTTAAAACAAGTTTGAATAAGGGGAATATCAGTCCACTTTTTGTGGTACCTCCCCCAAAAATTGTCAAAATTTTGCTAAAAAATAATGTTACAATATCATGCGAACGGACTATGCGATTTGAACCAAACATTGTACAACCTAATATTTTTACCAAGCGTTCATATGTTTGGAAAGTGGGATTTATCGTCTCATCCTTTCCAGTACTACCCCCACAGTGGGTCAAATTTTATATTTTTACCAATCCTAGATCAAGTCCGACGATGGGACCCATCGTTCCACTCTGGTTTAAGACAATATAAATTGCATGGAACGTCAGATTTGACCCAAAATCGTAAAATTTTTACGATAAACTAAGGCAATATATAGATCAACAAGTTCGAAGATGTGACCCATTAATTCACTTCTTCTGATACCTTCCCCACAAAGTGTCAAATTATTGAAAATTTGTTAATTCGATATCAAACGAATAGAATCTCCGATTTGATTCAAACTTTGCATATTATAATACTTTTACCCGAAGATGGGACCCTCTGGTACCCCACAAACATTGAAACATATATTTCTATGGAACAATCTTTCTGATGTCTCTCTTACAGGTCGTAAAGTATTTGATAAAAAAACATATACCTTATAGAAAGGGAATAATAAAACGAGTGTGTAGTTATTCCGTAGACCACCGCAAACCATAAGCTGGGGTTTTCATCTGTCGCCAACACCAAATGACACTTTTTTACTTGTTGTATTAGGTTTTGATAATTTTTATTCGTTGTGAGATATCAATTTTTGATCCATTTTCGTCAATGTCAGACTTTCAAATGAACATACAGATGTCTAATCCTATACTTCTGAAACCACGAAATGGATAACCCTGTATTATTTCGAAGTACATGATCTAAGTGATGCACGTAATACGTAATATTTCTCCTATTGTGTTTTCATTGAATTACTTCCTTACATAGCTGGCTTGTGACAGAACTTTCGTTCCGGCTTATGGAAAAAAATGTTAAAAAAAATTTCCATATTCCGCAAAGTTGTCTTCCATTTGGTCTTTCCATCTTATTCGTGGCCTTCCCCTTCTGCGTCAACCATGAGCTGGTTCGCTTTTATATGTCTTATGGGCTGGGGCATCTTCATCCATTCTCACAACATGATCTAGCCGACGTAGTCGCTGCAGCCCAATACGTCTAACAATGTCTATGTCCGAGAATAATACAACTCATGGTTCATTCGACGGCGATATTCACCGTCAACGCAGATCGGTCCATAGATCTTTCGGAGAATTATTCTCTCAAACACTCCAAGAGCTGCTTCATCTGCTTGCGCAAGTACCCATGCTTCAGATTCCTATATAGCAGGAAAACTGATGTCATTCGTTTTATGGCGGTACCATTATTATCCACATTTTTATTTAATTTTGACCAATATGTGTCAAAGTCTCTTCATCTGCCCAATCGAGTGGATATTTTACATATTGAATTAAGTCGATATATATGTATTGTTATAGTTGCAATAAAAACGATCCTCAAAGGAGCGACACTTTGGCAGTACCCACTGTGGTGTTTAAAAATAGAATTTTAACCTTTTGCAATAACTGGTTAACTGGTGTCCAAATTTCTTGTAACATATCCTTTTCTCTAAACGAAATTTGTAAAGGTCATTGTTGTCAATTGAATTGAATTACTCGTGGACAATGCCAATATATTATTAAAGAAAAAATATACCACATTGTGTGGAAAAGTGCTTGATAAATGATTTACAATCTAAACACAATATAGGGATAAGATTACTAATCTAATCCTTAGTGTTGTGGTCAAATTGCAAAAAAATATTCTTATCTCATCACTACTTTACCAACTATACTCATATCAAAGTACAATGATATTCTTTTTTCTTATTTTTTGATAATAGTTTTCATTTGGTTCTATAAAAAATTTATACTTTATTATTACACATCAAAAACATTAACATTTTTGTTTTGCAAATATACACAACATACATTTATCCCATATATATTAATGTTTCATTATAGAAAACAACACTACAAAATGTATTTAAAACTAAATTACTATTCTTATATATTTATATAAAAAAAGAGAAAGGAATTTTCTTTTATAAGCAGCAGGTATGGTTTTTTTGATGATTGTTTTTCTTTTTGTTAATTTATTGTTGTTCTTGATTGTTCCTCGAGTTTACAACTTAGCCTTGGCAGCTTGCAACAAGGGTGCCAATTTTTGGGTCAACATAATGTTGCCGGCAATTTTTAGTTTACCCTTCATGAAAGCGGCTTGAGGGTTCAATTTACCCAAACCAATATCAACCATATCTTCATCGGATACAGTGAGGGTGGTATCAACTTTGATGCCTTGGGCTGGACCTTCATAGGCCTTGGCGTTCTTCAAATCCAAAGCTATAAAATAAAGAGAACAAAATCATTAATTATATATCACCATAGTTTCTCCAACCAAATATTGTCAAGTCATTGAGGGGGTTTGTGAAACAGAATGTTAAGGAAAAAGTTACTAATCGTCGATACTAATGGCAAGTGTTTGCCTAGTGCTAGAGCGGTGCTAATGTATTTGTTTAAATGCTATCGAAAACGCCCTTTGTCCCCCGCCGTTAACAAAACACACACACAATTTTGTAATTTATTCCATGCATTTCAATTATACATAAATTGTGGACTTTGTGGTCTCAATACTACTTACTCCATTCCTTGACAACTTTGCCATCCTTGGTGATTTTGTAGAGGAAAACACCGTTGACAGCCTTAGCTTTGGCTTCATTGCCCTTAAGACCATCAATGATTTGTTGGAAGATAGCATCAGAACCGAGAGCCATTGTTGTTTATTTTTTATATTTGCAAACTAGAATTGATTGTAAAAAAGAAAATTATAATATTGAATTAAAAGTTATTTTCACTTTTTTTGTTCTTCTTATTGGCCTTTGGCACTTCTCGCTTCGTCGTTATTATAACAATTTTATTTTCTACGAATATACACACAGATGTATGCTGTCACCACTACCAACTATTGTAATGCTTACTCTTTGAATGGACAATGTTAAATGTGATTGGCGGTGCGGGTTCTCCTACGTTTATATGTTAACATAGAAGTATTTCTGCGCTCTCACTCTCCCTCTTTCACAATCAAGCTGTCATGTTATGTTATCACTTTGTTCAGGTGTTGTTTTATTTCTTTTTATTATTCTGTTAAATAGTAATGGCAATACTAGCCAATACATTTTAACAGTAATGGTTTTCGGCAAATTATTCTTGAATATTTAAATAATACTTACAATTTTTTTATTATTAGCTAGTTTCTTTTATTTCCACAGAAATAATTTCGCCAAAAAATAATGTAAATAAACAGTTTCTGTGTAGCAATTACTTACTCTGTTACTTTCTCTCTCTCTCTCTCTGTCTGCATCAATCATATGTTCTTCACACAATTGGACTCTGTTATTTTTTGACATTTGACTTGCTGGTGATGTTGTTAACTTGTTTTTTTTTGTCGATAACCGATTGTAGATTATTATTTAAATAACCATATGCCTTTTTAGATAAGATTTGTTAAATAAAATTCCAGCAAAAATATATAAAAAATGAACCAAAGTTGTAGTTGGTGTTTAACCTTTGCTTCTGTTCAAATGATAACCACCAACAATGCATAATTGTTTCGTAGTAAGGTTCTTTTTATAACCATCCTCCAGCATAAGGTGGAGTTTATATTAAATTGTTCATTCCGTTTGCAAAATCTCGAAATATTCCACCTTAGGCCTCATATAGTATATAGATTCTTGATCAGAATAAAAATTGTATGTCGATTTATGCCCGACCGTCTGTTGAAATTACAATGGACTTGTAATATTTAATTTATATATTTATGATAGAGCTTAGACATATTGTACATACATTGTTACTACTTCTAGGATGTTTGGCATTGAAGATGTGCAATATCGGTACACGTTTTAGTATAGAGCCCTATATGAATACGGTGCTGAAATGTTGCATAGGGTAGTCTTTCCTCTGCAGGCAGGTCAAGTTCAAAGATGGGATATATCCTCCCATATTTCGGTATTTTGGGGTTCTTAAGGGCGGGTTTTTCAACTAATTCGGTGAAATTTCTCCACTAAAAATTATAAATATAGGTCAACTTTTTCTGGTAGCTCCCGTATAAGGATATCCCCCAATTTTTAGCATTTTGGGGGTTTTGATCGTATTTTTGACAAAATTGGCTGTAATTTAGTACTTAGAGTTATTATGGGGTTGCTACCCACTATAAATATAGGTCCACTTTTTTCCAATAGCCCCCAATTTTCTTTGTTTTGGGGTTCCTGAGCGCATTTTTCTACCGAATCCTAATGTTGATACATAAGGTTTTATTGGGTATCAAAGTTCTCCACTTAAAATTATAAATATAAGTGTATTTTTTCTGTTAGGCCCCCTATAACAGTACCCCAAATATTCACCGAATTTTTCGCACGAATTGTATGTAATTTAGAACTTTCTGGTAGCTCCCATATGACTTTATCCCCAAAATTTTCAGTATTTTGGAGGTATTGAGCGTGTTTTTAAACTGATTCCGCTGAAATTTGATAGATTGGGTTTTTATTGGGTATCGAAGCTGAACGTTATACACCAATTTTCAGTATTTTGGGGGTTTTGAGCGCGCTTTTCCACCGAATCCGCTTAAATTTGATACATTGGGTTTTTATTGGGTATCAAGTTCTCCACTTAAAATTATAAATATAGGTCCACTTTTTTCTGGTAGCTCCCATATAACGGTATCCCCACTTAAAATTATAAATAGAGGTCCATTTTTTTGGTAGCCCCCCTATAAAAGTACCTCAAATTATCAGTTTTTGGAAGGTTTTGACTGAATTTTCCGAATTGGCTGCAATTTTCTACTTAGAGTTATTGGCTAGCAAATCTCTCCCCTAAAAATTATAAATATAGGTCCACTTTTTCCGGTAGCCCCCATATAACGGTACCCCCAATTTTCGTTACTTTGGGGTTACTGAGCGCATTTTTCAAGCGATTCCTTTGAAATTTGGTACATTGGGTTTTAATTGGGTATCAAAGTTCTCCATATTTCGTTATTTTGGGGTTCTTGAGGGCGTTTTTCAAGCGAATCCACTGAAATTTGGTACATTGGATATCAAATTTCTCTACAAAAATTATATAGGTCCACTTTTTCTGGTAACCCCCCTATAACAGTACCTCAAATTTTGCGTTTTTGGGAGGTTTTGACCGAATTTTTCGCCCGAATTGGCTGTAATTTAGTTCTTAGAGTTATTATTGGGTAGCAAATCTCTCCCCTAAAAATTATATATATATAGGCCCACTTTTTCTGGTAGCTCCCTTATGACGTTATACACCAATTTTCAGTATTTTGGGGGTTTTGAGCGCGCTTTTCCACCGAATCCGCTTAAATTTGATACATTGGGTTTTTATTTGATACATATAGGTCCACTTTTTTCTGGTAGCTCCCATATAACGGTATCCCTCAAATTGCACTTTGCCTTCTTATAGGGTAGCAAATCTCTCCACTAAAAACTAAAAATATAGGTCCACTTTTTATTATTATTATATATATATTTTTTTTTATTTTTATAATATATATTTTTTATTATTATATATACGTCGGGTTTGAAAATGAGCTACACCTACCCATTTAATATTTATCCTGAAGGAAGGTATTGGGATACAAAACTAAAATATTTGTAGTTGGTGTTCAACAATCGTTTGGTAGAATTTTCCTTATAGTTCCACATTTTGGTATTTTCATTTCAAGTATCTGTCAGTATTCCTATGGTGGAGGGTATCCAATGTTCGGCTCGACCGAACTTAACGCATTTTAACCTACGCTAACACCATTTATCAAAAGTTTAATTATTAACCTTCCTCTCTATCTTCTTTTTACCACAGCCGCTGCGACCAATGGCCGCTGAATTGGATAAAGTCCTATATCGTCTGCACTTGTTCACCTCCGAAATGATACATTTCATACATCAAATGCAATATTATATACTCTTCGAAGTTATCGAATGTTCCTGGGCTGAGCTGCAAGAAAAAGTGCAAAATGCCAAAGCTCTGGATGACATACTCAACGCTCACGATGAATTTCTAACCACCATTAAATGTGGAGCATTTTTAGATTCAACGTCTGGTGATTTATGTCACAATATGGAAACCGTTTACGAGGCTATTGTACGCCTCGAAGTGTGGCAGGATAAATTCTATGAGTTGTGCTTCCGTGAATTGAATGCACGCAAAGAATTCGATAAAGATGTTTTGGAATCGGAGAAACTGGGTAAATTTGGCGTCACCGCTGAAAAGAAATTGGAACGTGATCAGGAACATAAAATATTTGAACAAACGTTGAGCAGTTATCACAAGTCGCTGGAAAATATTGGTGGTGACTATGAAACGGCAGTGCGTTGCTTCCTACTGGCGCTCAATTCAAATAATGATCATAATTTGCAATTATTTGGCATACGTTTGGATTTCAATGAATACTACAAGAAGCGAGATCAACGTTTGGGTGTCCCGCTGACATTCGAGCATATGCGTATGAGTAATATTTATTTCAATAACAGTAAAAGTCTATTGGGCAGTCGTATAAATTGACGGCACAATGAGTGGCAATTGGAGATGAAGTGGGAGATGAAGAAGCGGAATATGGAAGAGGATTGTGATGATGTTGCAACCATTAAAAATAATATGCCCTCTTCTAACGATGTTGTCTATGTTCGTCAATGTTCCACAATGCCCCAAGAAACATATTTATTTAATTCAAATCGACGAGTCCACCATAATGTTTTGAAAAGGGAGAAACTGGAGAAACATCATAAATCAGAAGAAACGCAATTACTTAAATTTCTTCTAAAAAAATATCACCATTTATTTATTAGTGCCAATAGTTTTAAGAGTCAGCCGCCTTATGAACAATTTACCTGCTTGCAAAGAAACGAGAATAAAAAATGTGCTTATGCCAATCAGAGAACCGATAATCATGTTAGTGATGACGATACTGGTGATAACGATGATGATCATGGTAATATGAAACGTCCCTTGATTTTAAAAGAAAATCAATTTTATGCGCCTAGGAAAGATATGATTTTACAAACATGTTGTCGTATATTGTGAACACAAGCAATGAAGAAGTAACAAGAAAAAGAAAAATAAAATGTTTGAAATCTCTTAAAACAAATATATTGAATGAAAACTAAAATAAAAAAATAAAACAATAATTCAAGGTTAAGATTCGTATATCCTTTATTGAACATTCCAAAGGATACAATCTATGGAAATTGATCAAAAACGGTTTAGATTTGTATATATCTGTCAAATATATTTTCAACCCATTTCAGGCGAATTGTGCACCGAAGACCTTGTGTTGATTTGCACACAACGTGATTTGGTTGAACCCGCTTCAGATGTGGATAAAACTATTATTATTATTTCGTTCGATTTTATAAAAATGGTGCGACAAATATCCAATGTTCGATTCGATTGAGTTGAAATTTTGTACATGGGGATTTAAGACTTTGGTGAGTATATAATAACCCCAGAAGGAAAAAAATCGTCATAGCCCCTGTTATACATGAATAGATAGCTTCATATTTTTATTCGTAGCTATTGCATGTATAAAATTATGTTGTCTAGAATTCTGAAATTTGGAATGTGGGTCACTAATGGAAATTTAGAAAGATGTACAAAAGGGTTTAGAAATTAGACCTACAAGTGTTCTAAAAAAAAATTGTATATGGAATACAGGTTGGATTGTGGTGTTGATGTATGGAAATGTTTTAAGATATTCGTACTTATGGGTATAAAAAGTACTAAGTGGTACTAAATATGTTACTATTTGCCTTTAGTTGAGTGTAAAGATATGTAACCCTGAAAATAGGAATTAGGACTACTATTGGTACAGGGTTGTGGTACCTTTAAAAATCGTACTTATGTGTACGAAAAGTACTAAATGGGACTAAATTTGGTACAAGTGGGATTTAGGTGAACAGATAGAGCTAGAGTCTTCAAATTGGGAAATAAAATGACTGACGGAGTGTAGGATTGAGGTAGTTTAGTAAATTCGTACTTATTGGTACGAAAAGTACTATATGGTACCAAATTTAGTTCATTTTGGATTTTGCTTGAAAGGATAGAGCTGAAAACCTGAAATTTGGAATTAAGATTACTGTTGAAGATTGAGACATCTTTGGAAAATTGTATTTATGTGTACGAAAAGTACTAAATTGGTACTATATTTGGTACAACTTGATTATGTGTGAACGGATGGAGCTGGTCCCCAAAAATTTTGGAATTAAAATTACTGTTGGAGTGTATTGTATTTGTGTGAACGAATAGGGCTGAGATTCTGAAATTTTGAATTCATATTACAGATTGAGTGCAGGATTGAGATATGTCGGCTGTTTTGAAAATTCGTCATTATGTGTACTAAATGGTACAATTTAGATTTTAGTAAACGGATAGAGATGGAAAATTTTAATTTGGAATGAAAATTACAAAATTAAAGTAGTATTCGAATTTCGTACTTATGGATACGAGAAACACTAAATGGTACTAAATATGGAACAACTCGTTTTGTGTGAGCGGTAATTTTAAAATTTTGAATTAAAATTAAGGTTGGAATGTAGGATGACCAATGGAGGTATTTTTAAAAAATGCTTATTTAGATTTGAGTGAAAGGATATAGATGGATGGATTTGAAAATAAAATTACTCTTATAGTAAAGGATTGAGCCAGTGTTGGAAATTCGAACTCATAAGTAGGAAAAGTACTAAATGGTACTAAATATGGTACAATTTGAAATTTATGAATAAAATAACTCTTTCAGTGTGGAATTGAGGCAGTTTTAGAAACTCGTACTTACATCTACGAAAAGTAATAAATGGTACTAAATTAGTTGGTAAACGGATAGAGCTGGAATCTTTAAATGTTGATTTAAGGTTATTATTGGAGTGCATGACTGAGGTATATTTGGAAATTCGTACTTTGGGTATGACAAGCACAAAATATGGTACAATTTGGACTTTGGTGAACGGCTAGAATTCGAATCCTGAACGTTGCAACTTTGGTTACTCTTGGAGTGTAGGAAAAATACAGAATGGTACCAAATATGGTACAATTTAGTGAACAGATAGAGCTGCAATTCTTAAATTTGGACTTACGATTGAAAGCAGGTTTGGAATATTGAGATTGGTTTGGTATATGGGTACGAAAATACAGAATGGTACCAAATCTGGTATAATTTGGTTTTTAATGAACAGACAGAGCTGGAATTCTTAAATTTGGACTACTTGAAAGAAGGATTGAGGTACATTTGGAAATGTTTACTTATGAGTACGAAATGTACTAAATTTGGTACAATTTGAACTTTTGTGTAAGTAAGATTACTTTTAGAGTTTAGATTTGATGTAGTTTTAGAAATTCTTACTTATGAGTACGAAAATTACTAAATGGTACTTAATTTGAATAAATTTGGATTTGGTTGAATCCTGAGTGTAGTATTGAGCTATGGAGACGCGGAGTTTTGTTTACCAATAGTAAATAGAATAGAAAATTCACTAAATTTTGAACAATTTGGATTTGGGTAACGGAGAGAGCTGGAAAACTGAAATTTAGAATGTTGGTCACTGACAGAGAGTTAGAAAGAAGGACCAAAGGGTTTTTGGTACTAATGTTTGTGGTGGTGATGGTAGAGGTAGTCTTGAAATTTTATATTTATGTGTTCGAAAAATTATAAATGGAACTACATGTGGAACCTGTACGTTTTGGCTAAAGTGTGTAATGAAAATAAGAAAGAGATTTCGGAAAATAGTGCTTATGTGTATGAATCTTTTTTCAACCACCATTTTCGAAAATTCGAATCCGCATCTCGCATTTTTTTCTTCTCCCTATTCATTCAGAATAGGTCGAGAATGTGAAAGCGAACTTTTTTTGACAAGCGAGATATCTCCCTAGCGAATATCCAGAAAACGGCTGATTATTTTTAATTTGGGTATTATATTTATTTATTTATTATAGTATTAACATTGTAGTAAATACAATGCTAATAATAAAAGTATCTAGCATTGGCTACAATGGCCATCAGCTAAATCGGTTGACAATTCTTAATAATTTTATTAAATAGTAATTTTAAGATGACGTATGTAGTTAAATATCTTATTAATATTGACAGTAGTAGGTGATATTAAAATATTCGTTCCATCGTTGTTGAGGTAGTTGAGGCGGGCTCTGTCGAAAGCGTTGCATGTTTCTAAAATATGTTGTGCTGTGTAGACATTTCCACATTTGGGACACTTGTTGTCAAAACTTGTGTTAATGAGATGTTGGTGTGTGGCAATAGTATGACCCATTCGAAGTCTCGAAAATATGCGCACTTGCTTTTTAGGTACATTGGTAGGATAGACGGGCACTATGCAGTTAGGATTTATTTTGTTATAGTGCACATGTTCAAATAACATGTGTTGTTGTTTAGCATTTTGTTTAAGTTTGTGTTTTATAAATGTTTTTAAATCTATTTTTTCGATTATTCCATCTAACAACACTGGAGCGGTGCAGGCGTACTTTGCTGCTTTATCGGCGTTTTCGTTTCCTTCAATTCCAACGTGACCAGGTACCCAGAAAAGTTTTATGTAGTTGTTCTCGGTTAGCAAATCCCGAATTTTGTTAATTGAAGCCCAACTGTTGTTTGATGTACATAACACCGATTTTAGAACCGATAAACTGTCGGAAATAATTATTGTTTCTTGTTGTGAATGGATTGCAATATTGATAGATTCTATAATGCCAGCAGCTTCGGCCGTGAAGATAGATGAAAAATCAGCAAGGGTTTTAATGGATAGAGTATCACCATTGGAATCAACAACTGCGTATGCGGAGACTGAGTTTGTTTTAGAGGCATCAGTGTATAAGAACTGCCAAGACGAGTGCTGCAAGGAAAAAAATCGAAAATGGTGTGCGTATATTTCGTTTGAAGTTCCATTTTTTCCTAGAATGCTGAGAGATGTATCGCACGATTTGTCCGAAAAAAGCCATGAAGGGCATTTAGGTTTAAAACATGTAACCTTATCCCTAAAGTTTACTATGTTATTCCTAATAGAATAGTAAACAACTGATGTTTTTTTTAGGTTTTCGTTTTGTTTTTAAAATTTTCGATACATCAGTGTTAATAACGGAAGACTTGGATGACAGGATTTTAGGCAGTAACATATTCCTAGACTCGAGAATTCTATGCTCGAGAGAAGGCAATCCAGATTCAATCAGTAAGGTTTTGATGGGAGTAGTTCTATATGCGTATGTGCTGGCCCTGATGCTATCGTGGTATACGGCTTTAATAAGTTTCAAAGTTGAAACAGGACTGTCCCCAAAAAGGTACAAACCGTAGTCAATTTTGCTTAGCACCAATGTCTTTACCAAGTAAGTAAGGGTGTTGATGTGGGCGAAACTTTTATGTGAAAGGTACTTTATAATGTTTAAACGGGGTATAAGGTCATTTTTTAATTTAAGTATGTGTTCGTTCCACCGATAGTTTTTTTGAAAAATTACACCCAGGATCTTAAGCTTCTTGACGTAGGGAATGCTAACCAGAGATGGTCCGTCAGAAATAGTGACGTAAATGACATACATTTCCGACGTATAATACATACGTCAGAAACGTCGGAAACCCACCCAAAATCATTAGGTTTTTGACAAAATAGCTATTTCCATTAATCAATTTGGAAGTAAGGTATGCTTTACTCAAATTCATATCAAATTTTCAAAAATTTATTCCCAAAAAAGTTTAGATTTTTTTATCAGTTCTAGTAAGGAATAGCCTGATATATGGAAAAATAATACATATTCTTGAAAATAACAGTATATGGTATTAATATTCAAATATATGACGTTTACTACATTTATTACATTTTATACAGGTATATGACGTTTTCGACGTTTACACCTTTTTGACAGTCGTAAACCTGAAAATTCGCCATACGGACCATCCCTGATGCTAACACCGTTGATTATTATGTTGGTGGGTTTACAGCTATGCTTCCGACATATATGTAGAATTGAAGATTTTGTAGGAGAGATTTTGGCACCAGATGTTTTGGCCCAAGTGTTGATATCATTTATAATGTTAGAAAATTGAATGTTGGCAGCATCGTTATCTTTATTCGAGCTCAGAATGTATAGGTCGTCAGCGTAAAGGCAATGATATATTTTAGGATATTTGTTTATGATGTTGCTGATTTGGTTAAAGGCTATTTGAAAAAGCACTACCGACAGTGGTGACCCTTGAGGTATACCATTATTCATAGCAAACTGGTTTGAGTAATAGTTATTGATTTTGAATTTAAAAGTGCGCCCAGTCAAAAATGACTTGATGAAATTTAAAATTTTCCTTCCAACTCCCCATGATTTCAGCGAATCTAATATTATATGTATGTATACCGATGCGATCAAATGATTTTTCAAAGTCTATCGAAAGTACTGATGTGTGACTTCTTGCTGATATGGATTTGGATGCATAAAAGTCGATGTGTAAAAGTACGTCTGTACAACCTTGGTTTGCTTTATAAGCAACTTGATTAATAGAAATTAAATTGCGAGCATTCAAAAACCATGATAAGCGGTTGGAGATTATCCTTTCCAACAGTTTAGACAGGCAGGGCAGCAAAGATATAGGCCGGTATCCAGAAAACTCCGTTTTACTTTTATTTGGTTTGGGCAAAGGAACTATGACTGCCGATTTCCATGAATGGGGGATGATTCCGGTATTAAAGACCGAGTTGTAAAAAGAAAGTAATTTATGTTTGCTTTTGTTAGATAGATTCTTCAACATGGGATACGAAACATTGGGTATATAAGCAATTCTACCCCACATATATTCTCTGTAGAAGAAATTTTCCAATGAATGCATTATTCTACGTCAAATTACAAATGTATAAATATTGTTACGTTCTTGGATTTTACTTAATCCCGTGTAGACGTTGTTTTATTTCCCGATACAATTCGTACCAAATAAAACGCGAGTTCTTTCTGATTACGATTATTACAATGATTTTATTCACACAACTTTACTTTGCACTTTACTTTACACGACGGTTTCAATTCGCGATCTGATTCACAACTGACTCACTGCCTTTCCATTTCCCCTATTTATATAAGAAAGAGGAATGACGTTTAACAAGAATTGTACGACAATAACAAAAATAGAAAATGAAAGAGGAAATGGAAGGATGTAGAAAAATCTATACAGTAGTTGTTGTTGTGAAGTTATTCAAATAAACTGCGTAGTAGAAATTTACGTTACAATTCAAATTCTTAAATTAACGGAATTCATCTAAATTAACTTAAATCTAAAGTTATATTCGTAACATCAAGGTGTATTTAATAAGGTGTAAGTGACAATCATATGGTTTCAAACTTTTTTTCTTTTTGTTTGTAAAGTAAATTGTCAAACACATTTTTTGACGTTACATTTTCATTTAAATTTGAAATATTGTTTTTATCTTTCAAATAGTAATTCATAATTATTAAAAAATGCGAAAGTGTATAATTTGTAAAAAGAAAGACATTTGTGGAAACGGATCATTTTTTAGTGTCCCAAAGGACGAAAAAAGGAAGCGTATTTGGAGTGAAATATGTGGGATGGAATTGTCTTCAAAATCGTGTATATGTGAAGACCATTTTTCTCCATCCTACGTAATAAGAGGTCCTCAAAGGAAAAGTTTGTTACCCAATGCGGAACCCAATCCATTTTACAATTTGGTTGGGTATCAAATTGAAGAGTGGTACGTATATACATGGGTTATTATACACAAAATAATGTAAATATGTTGCATATTCAGCTCATCTGATGTTGGAGTCTTATATGATAACGGAAATTGCGACGAAATGGACACATTGATAAATGAAACCATAGAGTTCAAGGATATGGATACCCAAACAGAGTATGTACAGTGTTAATACACATAGTATATGTATATTAAATGACTGTGATTATAACAAAAGTCTTCGAAGACTTAGCCTCGTCCGTTTATTGTAATCACGGACGAATTTTGGGTGAATTTTGTCATATGAAGTTTTTATCCACTTGTAGTTATTTTGATGTTTTTATTCAAATTTTCATCCAATTTTCTGGACATTGTGTATTTCGGTTATTGCTAACATTGCCATTTGGATAAAGGCCACAAATAACAATACCCCCATTTTATAAATACTTTGAAAGTTCAGCATTTAACATAGCTCCGAAATGGTGGGTATAATGAAAATTTAGCCACGCTTTTTTACAATTTTACTTTTTCTCTGGTCCACTTTTTTTATTGATAATTCAGAATAAGTTCTTTGTTAAACATCCATTAACACTATATTTTCGAATCCAGCCAACTTGCTTCATTTCCATAAATTGATGTTTTCGTTACGTAATGAAATATATAATGGCTTATTTCCCTTCAACGCATACTTCTTCATTTCACTATATCGGATGTGTTATAGCTATTTTGAAGATTGTGATCCAATTTTGCTTATATAATATCAATCGAATATCATGATTTTTTGTCATATCAGGTTTGAGCAACATTCAAGGAGCAGCTACCTGAGGGAGGGGAAATGTTAAACACTTAGGTGCATGTACATCTTCGGATTTGAAAAAAATATTACTTTGTGCGATGTGGTTTATCCGATAATGTCTTTCAACTTGATATATATATACATATATATATAACTCGTTCGTACCTCCCAGGCAGGCATCTGTCAACCAAACGGGGTTTGTAGAGTATAATATGGTCGGCGTCATTCAGCTTTACTTCTTTATTTACTAGATTGCATACGATCTTCTACATCTTTTTAAACATATTTCACACTTTCTTATAGGCCAATACTTTTGTTGTGCACCATGCAAATAGAAATTGAAAAATTAAGAAAAGATAACCAACTACTAACCTTAGAAAATAAGAAGCTTAAAGAAAGCCTGAATGAAAAAAATGAATAATTGAATAATATAAATAAATTTTTACATCCGATATTTACTAACAATCAAATAAAAAAACTACAAAATCCTCGAAGATATAACTGGAAATGGGAAGATATTTCTAGTAGCTTATGTTTGCATGCAGCTGGACCTCGAGCGTACAGGCATTTGTATAACAAAGGTTATCCAATACCTCACGAAACTACTTTATATCGCTGGAGCAAACAAATTCCTTTAAAGGACGGAATTATACAGGCGTCAATTGATCTGATGAAGCAATCGATAGAAATGACGGGGGATGATAAAATATGTGTCCTTGCTATGGACGAAATGAAAGTATTTGAAGCGTATGAGTATGACGCTGACGGAGGATATGTTCGGAAGCCAGCGAAGTATGTTCAAGTAGTTTTAGCTAGAGATTAAAAAAATCATGGAAGCAACTTGTGTTTTATAAATTTGATTGTCAGATGACGGAGACCATCCTTTTTGCTATAATAACGGAATTGTATAATGCAGGGTACCCCGTTGTTGGTATTGTATCTGATATGGGACCATCGAACAGAAAATTATTAAGAGAATTAAACGTGAGCATAGGTATTTTTTTAAACTTTTATATGAATTGCATTATCCTATAACGTGAAAAAACTTTATTGAATTTTTAACGTAGAAAACCCTTGGTTTTCAAATCCTGCAAATCCCACCGAACCCGTTTTTGTATTCGCCGACGTACCACATTTATTGAAACTTGTAAGAAATCACTATCTTGATTCAGGGCTAATTATTAATGGGGAACTCTTAACGCCAAAAACGATTCATGATGTTTTACAACATACATCAAAAAGCGACATAAAAATTAATTTTAAAGTAACAAATGAACATCTTTCGGTGAAAGGAGTTGGTATGTCATTTGTAATTATAAAGAAATATATTTTAAATAACAATTTACAGCCAGACAAAAAGTTAAAACTGCTGCCCAACTGTTTTCAAATAACACTGCAAGTGCGATAAAGTGGATTTATGCTCAAGGATATGATATATACAAGGCAGTTGAGACGGCTGAATTCTTTCAATTGGTGAATAACTGGTTCGACATATTGAATTCGAAAATGGGTGTATTTAACTATCCTGGCAAGGTATAAACTAAGATTGCAATTGTTACACATTTATTACAAATTACTTTTTGTTATTGGATGGATTAATAATTTCTTTTTGAATATGATTCATATTACAATGTTTTTAGGAACCTTATGGAATTGCTTTGAAAGAACAAGACCAGATATTATTGTCTATGATCAAAATCATGTCCACTCCAATAGTCCCAAATAAGAAATCTTTGGAACCATTCCAAAAAGGCATCATTATAACATCCAACTCTTTAATGATGTTATACAAATATGTGAACAAAAAATTTTCAATGAATTATATTTTAACTGATCGAGTTAATCAAGATGTGCTGGAACATTTTTTTGGAGCTCTTAGAAGTAAGGGGGGCTTGAACGACCACCCAACGCCCAAGGAGTTCAGATATCGGCTTCGAAAATATATCTTGGTATATTGAAAAAAATATATATATATATATATATTATTTACTATTTTACTTATTGAATGCTTTAGCTCGAAACACAGAAATTTTAAGAGAGTCTGGGAACGTTGAATCTGTTTCTATAAATTGGTATTCCGCTTCAAATACTTTTAACGTTGACAAATGTAAAGTCCCGACGCACACTGACGAACTTGATTTTGAATATGAAGATACCGAAATACTTCAGGAAGGGGAAGATATTGAATATGAAGAAACTAAATTTATTGATGATATTGGACGTATGGAATTTGAAGATATTGGCATGCTACAAGAAGATGCTCTGGAGTATTTATCGGGTTACATAATAAGAAAACTAAATCTCGATGAATACGAAAGCGGAGAAAATACCTACACTTGGGTAGATCAAGTATCAAAGGGTTGCCTTAAAAAACCAGATTCAAATTTTGTGGATAAAATAAAAAACCTAGAGAAAGTGTTCAATTATTTCAACGGGAAAGAAATATCTGAAATGAGGAATCTACAGACAGAGTTGATAGAAGCTAGTAATTTTGTCCCCCTTCCAAAGAATGTGAAGACATTATTTTTTAAATGTCGTATACAATTTCGAATTCGCCACTTAAATGCAAGACTTAAGTCCCAAAAGGCAAAACAAAGAGCAATGGGATATAAGAAGTTCCTAAAAATTAACCTGTAAATCCTAATATATTTGGCCTAAATTAAATAATAAATTACATACGTTGAAGTCTTTTTTTAGATGTGTGTTTATTATATATGCTCAATTTTCTGGATTCATAGTCTTGAGTATTATGTACCAAACCTCCAAAGTATGTCTGATGGCGACGAATTTGTGCACATCATTGCATTAAATCGATCCAGATTTACACATAGCTCCCATACATAATTGTTTGATTTAATACAAATGGTATACCAAAGATCCCAAGTCTATACCGTCAACCCCGTCCGAGTTTTCCATACTGGTTTTCTTATGAATACTTGATTAATTACATTGAGATTGTGTTACGTAGCCCGGGTTGGAATTAGTCCACAGGTGAAGGTCTATAGCCAACAAAGCCCAATTGACCACCCAACTTGTCTTTTCTTTTAGAATGACAGATTTGGAATAATATTTAACACAAATATCTCAGGAACACAAGGACTACTTGTGATACAATTTTCGAAATGATCCGCGACCGGGCCGGAATATTTATTTGCACAAGCAAATTTCGCACCTACAGAACTTATATGGTTAATATCTCAGAATCCCATAGGTTATTTGTGAGAAAAAGTTCAAAAACGTCCGCGACCGCGCCTTAAAATTTGTAAATTTAAAATTTTGTAAAATAATTTGTAAATAAATAATCGTATCGTCCAGAACAGCAAATTTATTCTCGTTCTTTCGAAAAAAGTTTAATTTAATTCTTCAACATTTGTTATTATTATTATTTTGTTTTTGTTTCTTCATGTCAATAACTAATTGTCAGCATGACAATTTAATTTCTATAACAATAATGTTGTTTTTGTAAAATTTTAGTTGTTGTAGCTGATGCATACACCTTATTAAATACACCTTGCGTAACATTGCCCCCCGCTTAAGCCTGTTCGTCCCGAATAGGCACAGTTCCCGTTCCGTAGGGGGTCAGCCGCTCCAAATGTACAACTTTCATCTTCGACCTGGGACTGTCGCTCCTCTGGATGCGATAAACGACGTCATTTATTTTCGTGACAATCTTGTAGGGTCCTTCCCAGTGCGTTTGCAATTTGGGGCATAGTCCTTTTTTTCGTTGTGGGTTGAACAATAGTACCAGTTGCCCTTCTTGGAACCCATCGGTATTTGCCGCTCGATCGTACCTTGGGTCCGGGATGTGGAATCATGAATGGCCGATCTATAAGCCAGTAAAAACTTGGGAATATGCTCATCCCAGTCTCGTTGACCGCTGTCCACCACTTTCCGTAGATGTTCTTCAAGGGTGCGATTGAATCTTTCCACCATGCCATCTGATTGTGGATGTAGGGGCGTCGTTCTGGTTTTCTTGATTCCGTAGGAGTCACACATTTCCTTAAAGATCGCCGATTCAAAATTCCTACCTTGATCGGAATGAACCTCAGATGGAACACCATAGCGACAAATCCAATTTTTGCTGAACACATCCACAATTGTCCTGGCTTCTTGATTTGGGATAGCATAAACCTCTGGCCATTTACTGAAGTAATCCATGACCACTAAGACATACCGGTTCCCAGAGTCGCTTGTTGGGAACGGTCCAGCTACATCCATTGCGATTCTTTCAAAAGGGGCTCCTGAATTATACTGCTGCATGTAGCCTCGACTCTTCCGTGTTGGACCTTTAGCTCTTATGCACCTTTCACAATTGGCGATCCAGTCGGCAATGGATTTTTGACAGCCGACCCAGTAGAATCTCTGCTTTACCTTTTCAGCGGTCTTTGCTATGCCAAGATGTCCTCCACTTGGCCCATCGTGAAACTCCGACAAGACATCTCTTATTTTGGAGTCTGGGACGACGATCAAGTCCATTTGCGGTATAAGCAACCATCTATTATAAGTAGACTGTCCCACAGGGCCCAATAGGATTTTAAAAGAGGGCTTTCGGAGGTAATTTCTTTGCGACTAGGTCGCTTGCCCGTTTCTATGGCCGAAATTACTTTGCCCAGAATGGGATCTCTTCGTTGTTCCGTCGACCAATCTTCACCCGACTCAAACCGCAATAGTCGGACATCAACGATATTCTCTTTATTCTCAGCCTTTGAGCAATGCCTGCATTCTATCTTGCATGGCCGACGAGACAGGGCATCAGCATTACTGTGTTTTCCGCCTTTTCTGTGCTCGATTCTGAAGTCATAACTCTGGAGCCTCTCGATCCAACGGGCTAGTTGACCTTCCGGATTCTTAAACTGCAGCAACCATTGGAGAGCAGCGTGGTCGGTCCTCAGCAGGAAATGCTGGCCATATAGGTATTTGTGGAAGCGTTTAACGCACTCAAGGACAGCAAGCAGCTCTCTCCTCGTCACACAGTAATTCCTCTCAGGTTTCGACAATGTCCGGCTGTAGTACCCGATGACTTTTTCCTGTCCGTCGATTTCCTGGGAAAGGACGCCACCGATGCCGCACGCACTTGCGTCTGTGTCCAGAACAAACTTTCCGCCAGGTATAGGGTATGCCAAAATGGGGGCTCTGCATAGCAGGTCTTTGAGTTTACTGAACGCCTCTTCTTGGTCGTTGCCCCACTGAAACCTCTTTCCTTTTTGTGTCAAGCGGTGTAGACAGGCGGCGATGTTGGCAAAATTTGGGACAAATCGACGGTAGTAGGTGCAGAGACCCAGAAAGCTTCGCAGCTCATGGAGATTTCGGGGCTGCGGCCAATCTCTGACGGCTTGAATTTTCTCCTTATCCGTCGATATGCCCTCCGGCGTCACGTGGTGCCCCAGGAACTTCACCTCTCGTTGGAAGAGACTGCACTTCTTTGGGTTCAGCTTGAGGCCTGAAGACGAAAGCTGCTGTAGAACATCCTTTAAGTTATTGATGTGTTCGTCGAAGTTGCGTCCCATGACTATGATGTCATCCAGGTATATGAGGCACGACTTCCACTGCAGCCCTTTTAACACACGCTCCATCAGCCTTTCAAATGTAGCCGGGGCGTTGCAGAGTCCGAATGGCATGACATTGAACTGCCAGAGACCCCCATTAACGCCAAACGCTGTTTTCTCTTTATCTTTCTCGGCGATCTCTACTTGCCAGTACCCACTCTGCAGGTCGAGAGTGGAGAACCATGACGTCCCGGCTAATGTGTCCAATGTGTCGTCGATTCTTGGGAGCGGATAGCTGTCTTTCTTGGTGACATCATTCAACTTTCGGTAGTCCACACAAAATCGGGTGCTTCCGTCTTTCTTCTTGACCAAGACCACTGGGGAGCACCATGGACTTGACGATGGTTCTATAACACCACTCTTTTCCATTTCACTTATCAGCTTCTGGACCTCGTCTCTTTTTGCCAGGGGAACACTTCTTGGAGGCTGTTTAATGGGTCTCGCGTCTGCTGTATTGATTTCATGCTTCACCACTGATGTTCTTCCTTGGTGCTCTTTTGTCAACGCAAAGGTAGAGGCATATTTCCATAGCAGCTGCTTAGCCTTGTTCCTCTCGGAAGGTGATAATTGGTGTGTCCACTCTTTTATGTAGCCGTCGAGGTGTTTCTTCTCCATGGCTGCTGGCTTTTCGGTGCTAGTTTCCAAATTAACTACAGCTTCAGCTGGTGTGCATTGTCCAACATCGTAAAATTGGCAAATTTGCTCTTGCTTGTTTGACAGGTTCAAAACTCTAACAGGTATATTAATCCGTCCTTGTTGCTTTTCACCAGGGCATTCGCTATTAGGATGTTACTGTTTCTGTTTTCTGCTGGTTCCACTACCCACAACTTCTCGGCTCCACAATCTCCATTCATTGGTACCCATATTATTGCTTCGGCACAGGCGGATGGTCCGTAGTCAGACGTCTAATGGGTGTACTTTCATCGTAGCCCACGTTTAACGGAATTTCGACGTTAGACCAGGTCATCACACGCTCTTTCATATCCAGATTGATACCAAAGGCAATCATAAAATCTGCGCCTATTATCACTTCGTCTACAATATCGGCAACTATAAACTCGTAATTCTCCGATTTATTGGCAATAGTTAGTCTCAGGGTAATCTTGCCGTGTACTGCCGCGGGCTCTCCCGTTGCTGTGCGCAGTCTGACTCCATTAAGTTGCGTTATTTTTCCCTTTACCAGATCCGATCTTATGATGGACTTTGATGCACCAGTATCTAACGTCAGAACTCGCTTGTCACCATTGATGTACCCAGTTGTTGTTAGGTTGTGACTTTTCTGTTGTACTATTGCTATGGAGATTGTGGGGCCATCGTCGATGGGAGCCAGTTCATGCCCCGCTGGACTGGCTCGATTTAGTTTAACGGTGACTCCTTGGTGGACTGTTGAGTCATTCTTCTACCATCTTTCGTTGGAGGTGGTGACAATGACCTGGATCGTTTGCGCTTAGCTCTGCATTCGCGCGCAATATGACCTGCTTTATCGCAGTTGAAGCATCTAATCCTGGGCTTAGTCATCCCTACTGACTTTGTTTCTTCTATTACCTGCCTCATGGCGTCCTTGATCGAGTTAACGAGAGCTTTGGGTTCGCAACATTCGGTCTCCAGTTGACGAATCTTGTGGGTCTGGGGCTTAACAATTATTCTTGCCGTCTCTTGGGCAAGAGCAAACGAAACGGTTTCGGCAAATGACGCTTTTGGTGACGCATATGTTGCACATTTAATCTCAGGGTCACGTATGCCATTCACAAAGGTTTCGATTTTCATACGGTCCAGCAATGGGTGATTCTCTCCTGGATACGCCATTAACACCAAACGTTCCACCTCAGCTGCAAAGTCTTGTAAGGTCTCGTTTGCCCTCTGTACTCTTCCCCTTAATTCCATAAGGTAGATGTTTTGTTTATGTTCGCCACCGTACTTACGTTCCAGTGCAGCAATAACATCTTCATAGTTGCTTCTAGAAGCGACAGGAATACTCTGTATAACATCAGCAGCACTGCCCTTCAATGCCAGAAGTAGTGCAACCGCTTTGTCGCTGTCGTTCCACGAATTTCTAGAAGCCACTGTCTCGAACTGTAACTTGAAAACATTGAATGACGTAGAGCCGTCGAATACAGGAGGTTTGATTTTTAGTGTGTTATCAGGAGCTCGCACCGGACCACCTTTAATTTCCAGTTCCGACATTTTCTTTTCCAGATTCGTAAACCTGTGGTCGTGGGCCAGAAATTTCTCGTCAACCGACTGCACTTTCTTATCCAACTCTTTTATTTGGACCTCCACGGTTTCCACTCTCCTTCCAATAACATCTGTAATGTTCTCGAGTTTCTCGTTCATTCTACAGTTCTCTGCCTTGAGTTCATCTAACTTTCTGGAATTCTCTTCGAACATTCGTCTCGTGTTTTCTTCTAACTTTCTGGAATTCTCTTCGCTCCTTCTGGAATTTTCCTCAAACTTTCTGGCATTCTCTTCGAACATTCTTTCGTGTTTTCTGCTAACATTCTGGAATTCTCTTCGAACATTTTAGCCAGCATTTCTCTTAAATCGTCACCCCTGGCAGCTACTGACGAGACTTCCCCACCGTTGTATTCGCCCATTTCCGATAAATCCACTTCATCCTTACTGTCAAACTCATATGTATCGATGTTCATACCACGGCGCTCGAACTCATCCAACAGGCGTTTTTGTAGCTCAGCCTTGTTGCCAGTAGAGGACAATTCCAATTTATTTAGCTCCTTCTTCAAGTCTTCCACTCGTAGATCCTTAAACTTCATCGTAGTATTATCGTAATCTCACTTCCGACACCAATTGTTACGTTCTTGGATTTTACTTAATCCCGTGTAGACGTTGTTTTATTTCCCGATACAATTCGTACCAAATAAAACGCGAGTTCTTTCTGATTACGATTATTACAATGATTTTATTCACACAACTTTACTTTGCACTTTACTTTACACGACGGTTTCAATTCGCGATCTGATTCACAACTGACTCACTGCCTTTCCATTTCCCCTATTTATATGAGCCTTGCTTGTCGCTACAGAAGTTTCTAGACGATCTGGTAACACCTAGATCACGAACAATCTACCAATGCAACAAACACACATACAAACTTACATTGAGTAAACAATAACAACAACACATATACAGGCGAGGGAATAACAAAGAAAGAGGAATGACGTTTAACAAGAATTGTACGACAATAACAAAAATAGAAAATGAAAGAGGAAATGGAAGGATGTAGAAAAATCTATACAGTAGTTGTTGTTGTGAAGTTATTCAAATAAACTGCGTAGTAGAAATTTACGTTACAATTCAAATTCTTAAATTAACGGAATTCATCTAAATTAACTTAAATCTAAAGTTATATTCGTAACAATATATACAGCAGATGTATGTATAATTGTAGGCTATAAAAAAATTGAATTCTGTGCTTCTAATGTGAATTTGGGTGAACCGATTGAGGTGGAATCTTGAAATTTTACGTTAGGATCACAATTTGGCATTCATATTTTCAGACATTGTTCAATGATTTTGGCATGGATACACCGCATCAAGAATAAAATGCGGGGTCAACGATTTTCGTCGTCGGAAAATGGCATATATATATTGTAACCATTCTATGACCAATAACTTCAACAACAACAAACTTCAGGGAAAACATATACTACATAGATATAACATAGACTGGGGCTATATATCCATCTGGATATTTTAGATGATAAAAAGAAAAACAAACAACAAAAAGTAATATTTGAAATAGATAGTTTTTATTTATTTACTTTTTTTCTATGAATCTCGAAAATATTTTGTAATAATGTTATTATTGAATAATTAAATTGTTTATAAATTGTTTGTTAGTTGGTCAAAACCATATACAAAATGTTTAATATAAAAATAAATTCTCATACATACAAAAAATTAAAACAATGGCAGACAGACAATACCATTAAAATGTATTAAGGGGACGCCCCCCATTCTCGGGGTCAAAATTTTTGTTGATATAATTTGAATCTACACTGATTAAAGAATGTCTCTACAAAATTTCAAGTGAAAATCTCTAGAACTCTTGAAGATATATCCGATTTATTGTGTCAGCATCAAGTGACGGCTGAAGGGCTTCTCAAACTTTAAACGTGTTTTTCTCTAAACATTTTTTTGCGAATGGCGGGCACGATAACTCAAAAACTAATAATCCAATCGGTTCCAAATTTTGCGACGTTTCTCTGGGAGTGTATAGCTCTCGTATGAACTAGGATAAAGCCAATCGGTGAAGAGCTTCCTTCTTTTTTAACTTGGTTTTTGGTAAAAAATCGAGTATTTTCCAAAAATATTTTTTCAAAGGTCCACCATTTTGTTAATTTTAGAGCGAAGTCAATAATCCTAGTTCATACGAGAGCCAGACATGTACTCTTTCTAACACCGTTGGAATTTTCGGATTCCGATGTTCCAGTGAGGAGTTATCATGCCCGCCATCAAAAATAAGGACTTTTCTTTAATTACAAAAAACAACAACAAAACAATAACAAAAATTTTTTGTAAATTATTTTTCTTCTCTTTTAAATCTTCAAATATATATGTACAAAGTTACAAACCTTAACAAGCATTGGTATTGATTTACCAGCCCATTGAAAATCTTGAAAAATTAAAATCGAGAATGGGTGGGGTTCCCTTAAATGTAGAAATTGTCAATGAAAAAATTATACAATTCGCTAAGTTTCAAAACTTTTTTTTGTTGTCGTGTACAGATTTGTTTTTATTAAAAAAAAACAAATAAAACTTTTAATTGGGAAAAAGGAGTGAGGGCAATAAAAATATTTTATTGTTAAATTTGTCTCTCTCCTTTATAAAAAAAAATTGGATTACCTATTGGTCTGTTCCAGAACTGCAAGAATCCACTAAATTAAAATTTTTCCGATGTCTTAAAGGAACAATTGTTAACATTATTGCAGGTTCTGGAAAAGACCATATATAAGTTTGAAACTTAAATATGCCCTAATTTACATTATGCAATTTTATTTGCGGCAAGTATCATGTATTTGTGGGCAAGAGAGTTGAACTTTGCCCATTCCCATTAACACACTCACAAAAAAGCCTAAGTATTGGGGGCAATTACAATTGCCTTATGTAAATCAGCACTGTTATATATACATATATATTATGAAAATATTGTACTGTTTATAAAAAATCAGAAAAAAATTAATAGAGAAAATATTTGTATATATATTGGTATTAATATATGAAATAACTAATTTTCAATATTAATAATATTTTAATAAAAATATCTGTATTTTTTTTAATAAAACAACAGTATATAAATAAGTATGTATATATATTTAAATGTAATAATAATTGAAAAAATATGTAAATATATATATATATATATACTTTAGTTATGGACGTAATAGGAGTCTGATTACATTGCACAACATTATGAAAACGCCCCAATTCAACACCTCCTCAGATGAAGCCGGCCAAGTAGTTCAATATATATGAAAATCTATACGAAAAGGAACAATTAAAAACGAGCCATTCTATAAACTATATCCTACACAACTTTGGGAACATCCAGTAGGTGTTCTTGGAAGTCATATTGTAATCAAAAAAAAAAAAAAAAAAAAAAACCTAGATTATTACTAACCAAAATCTGGTAATATTACCCAAATCCGCTTAAGGGAACCCAAAATTCTCGACTTCACATTTTGACAATTTTCAATCGGCTGGAAAATAAACATACATTATCAGGACATCAATTCACCGTGAATTTTTTCGCACTTCCCTTTAAAGGTTTTCTGAACCAGAACTCGCAGCGATTTTTTTTTTGCATTTTCACTTTCCCCTTATTCTGAAAAAAGTTCGAAAGCGAAAAAATCCGTTTAGAGGAAAAATTTGTTATTCTGGATTACAAGGAGTGGGAGAATGTGATATTTCAATTCAATTTTATTTCGTGCGAAATTTTTCTCTAAAAAAAATCACAAAGGGAGCTGACTACAAAAATATAAGTATTAAAAAGTCATAACGCTCATTTGCTGCAACACGATTTTGCAGAAAATATGTTTTAAATTTTTCAATTTACTCACACTTTATATGGGACAGAGGATCATCTACAGCTTCTCAATTAGATTGTGTAAGAGATATCCATATGCATTTTTTACACAACATTACGTCTATTATAGGGAACAATGGTGCATCATTAACTCGACAGCACAGCTATTTGCGATAAAGTCAGGTGCATAAATAAGGTTCTCAAGTCGCTAGCCGGCAGCACTTGGGGAGCTGACAAGGAAACCTTGTTAACGACTTACACAGCAATAGGTGGGTCTGTGGAAAACAATGCGGCATCAGTGTGGTCCGCTAACGTGATCTGGAGAGAGACGTTCAAAAGGTACAAAAGGAGCCTCCATCTTCTTTTTGGACTCAACCAATAAAGGTCGCTGCATTCCTGAACTTATAGTTAGAAGCAGAACCAGATTAAGGAGTGTAAGAAGAAATGCACAGCAGTACAAGCTGCTACAACAACAACAGACAGACGAACATTATTATTGACTACAAACTGTCTTTCGTTGGACCAAATTCAACCAATATTTCGATGAGACAACACCATAACCAACAGCTGTAAGAGGATGAGGGGAAGTCGAATGAAGCGTATTCGTCCGATGGCGGCAACCTCGCTTGCCTGCAAAGGCTGCCAAAACAGGGAAAAAATCAATCAATTAGGTATTGCAAATGATTGACATTCTGGTATATCTCTCAAATAATGGTGACACACAATTTGCTGTATTATAAGGTTTTTAGACATTCTCGGTTGGGAAATTTGTCATCCGGCGAAGGGTGAAAAAACTTTTTTTAAATTTGTTCATTTTTGGTTCATGTTTTCAATTACACCTTTTTTAGTATTCAACAGGCGTTCTCAGTATTTTTCCCTCTAAAATGGCTGTACTTGGCCATTTCAGGTTCGTGAAGAGGGAAAAACATATTTGCAGAAACTGTCCAATGTTTTGGCATAGATCCGCAATCACCCTTCCCAATTAAAAATTTCTTGGAGAATGAACTACATATTTGCGGAAAAATTTTGATATAGGTCTATGTTTTGGTACCCATTCAAGTGACTCCAATTTGACATATCGACGCCTCCGAACCATAGTATGCTAAGTCGACTTAGCATGTTTTAAAGTTCTTTACGTTTTTAGATACTACGGTCCTTAATTTAAATTCACTGAAATTTTGGTAATCATCGGCGAATCCAAACCAAAGTTATAAGCAAAAATGGGCTTAGCATGGCACGTACGATTAAAGAAACTTCCATACTTTGAAAGCTTCTACTGAAAACTCACTTTTCAGACTTAGCATACTATGGTTCGGAGGCGTCGGTATTTGAAAAATATATTTAAGGCTTTGACATAGTCCCATGTAACAATCCCGCCCTTTTTTGACACTTTGAAGGTTTTAGCTATGTCTAGTTTGGTACTTCTCATTCTAGGCTAATAACGAACTTCTTCCCAGAAAATTTTCAATATGTGCATGTTTTAGAATTTGTAGGCTTTGCCATAGCCCCATTTAATGGTCTCGATCTATTTTACTTATTTTCAAGGTTTTAGAGATCTTTAGTTTGGCATATTGCATTCCGATTTATAACGAACTTCTTCACAGGAATTTTGTCATATGTCCATGTTCTAAAATAATCCAAATTCAAAGGGACAGCTCCGCTTAGATTTCAGTTTTGTTTTAGTTTTCTATCCTCAGAGTCTACAATGTTATTGAAACATTTGGCGACCCATAATAATAAAATTTAAAAAACTTCATTTAACTTTGTTGTGGAATCTATTCACCACGAGGGTGAAACAAACTGAGATCTCAGTTGAATGTCAGTTTTGGGATGGTGTTATATTTTGCAGAGAACATTTGAGTAGGATTGATAAAAGTCGCAATAAATAATGTTGCACAGTGTAATATTTATTGTTTGTTGTTGTTAGTATTTTGATTTCAATTAAATAAAAATTATATGTAGTATGTCAATTCTGGTGGACATACATACATCTCTGTGTGTGTGATAGTATGTGTATCTTTTGGGTTTTATAGTATTTTTGAGAATATTATTAATTATTATTTTTTTAATTATATAAACTATACATTATATGATTATATTTATATAAAATATTATTTTTTATTATGATTTTGCATTTATTTATTTTAAATTTGTTTCTTAATGTTTTTTTGCTTACTACAAACTAATTTATGTATGTAAGTGTGTATATTGGGTTTTGTAAATAATTGTTCATAGTTTTCTTTTGTTTTTATTTGTTGTTGTTTATATAGTACACATAATGTTTATTTATATTTGTTCCATTTAATTAATAATTTTCTGTACGATCTCTTTACAAATAAATATATTTATTTTATTATTTTTGAATCTATAACAAAAATTGCCAACAATTATTTTTCTTTGAGAAAAATAAAAAAGAGAACGGATTCAAAATCAGAGCTGTAGTTGTTGTTATTTAAGTAAGATTGTATATGTTTGTAATTGTATGTTTTTTGTTAAATATGTTTGTTCAAATTACTAATAAAAATTAAATAAAAATCATATTAAATAAATGTAATTGTTTTGAAAAACAAAAGTGAATAATAGTAATAATAATGGAATATATGAAAGCGCTGAATAATTACGAATTTAAAAAATCTCTTTACTAGGCGTAGAAATGCCCAGGGCTTCTTCATAATCATTGCCAGCCGCAGCGGATGACGATTTATGATGATGATGGTGGTGGCTAGACTTTTTCTTATCCTTATGATGATGTTCCTTTTCTTTTTTATCCTTTTTCTTTTTCATGGAGGTAGTCGACGACTTCATAGATGTATCTAAAAGTTCATTATCGTTACTGGGTTGAAGATTTTTCAATTCCTTGGCTGATGTTGTTGTGGACTGGGATTTGTTTGACTTATGATGGTGGTGGTGTTTCTTACGTTTCTCTTGTGTGCTGATGTCCAGAGTGGAAAGAATCGAGCTGGATTCGATATTGGAGGTGGGATGGACTATTGTATTGGACATTTGAATGGGTGCTTGTAACTCCTCTTCCAAAGATGTACCCAACAAATTGGCACTATTCATATCATTGTTGTTAGCTGCTGTCGATTTTTTCGACGATTTTTTATGTGACGATTTATGTTTATCCTTTTCATTCTCTTTATTCTTCTCCTTATCTTTCTTCTTTTCTTTTTTATGGGTGGTGGTGGTTTGTGAAGTTGATGATTTTGATTTTTTCTCTTTTTCAAATAAGTCAGGTTCGTTGAAATCTTTTTTATTTGTGGTACTACCACCACGATGATATTTAGGTTCCTCCAAATCGGGTCTGTAAAAAATGTATTGAATTGAGGTAATTTCATAGTTTAAAAAATAGCGGTATATACACAAAATGAGGTATGGAATGTGGTAATATGGTATGGTTCGGATGTCATCTAGCGACAGTAATGTGGAAAGTTTCCGGTCGCCAGATGACATCTGAACCAATTGAAATTTCCAATTATATAGAATTCGATTAACAATTGCTAATATGATTTAATCGCCCCCCTCCAACTTTACAACTTTCCTTGCTGTTTTTTATGGACGAAATTTAGATTTGCTACCCAATGGGAACTCAAAATTCCAAATCACAGTGAATTCGTTTGAAAAAGGCTCTGAAAATTCCCAAAATACCGAATATTTGGGGACACCCTTATAAGGGATTTGTCCTCAAAAGTGGTCCAATATCGATAATTTTTGGCTTCAGGTATGTTTTGCGCTGCAGGTGATTTCCCTTGTAACGTTTTCGATTTAAAATCGGTAAACAGCGCCTGTCCTACATTTCAGTTTGTTGTCTTGTCTATAACATTTTCGAAATCCTTTGTGCTCTCTACTTACATATCCAATTCAATATCTAATGCTCTGTGAGGATCATCTGAATCAAATTTGCCATCTTTATCATCGCCATCCGATAATGAAACACCTTCAGGCATATCCAGTGTTGTATTGACAATGTGCATAGGTTTGGGATCTAGAAATGTTTGCAAAAAATATATAAGAAATTAAAATTATATCTCACCAGCTGAATGACTAAAAAAATTATACTAACCATCTTCTGATTCCGATGTTGAATTGTATGTAGTCTTTGATTTTGATTTTTTGCTCTTTTTGGATTTTTTGTGTTTTTTCTTATCCTTACTGCTGCTGTTAGCAGTCTCTTGCAGTAAATATTGATCTGAACGTTTGGTGGCTGCAGCAGAAACAAATAATTTTGTATCACTTAATAATTTAAAAATATATATATATTTAAAATAATTACCTCCAACTTTTAATGGAATGTCTAATGATAGTTCCGCAATTGGTATATCATCAATATTGTCATATTGATCGGCATTATGTTGTGAATTATTACTGCTCAATGAACGAGCATGCATAGAACCAACATCCGGCGTGGAGGGTGTCGATTTCAAATAGTGTGGATTATTGGATTGTTCAATCATGCGTTGCATACGTTGACGTTCAATTTGTTCTGGTGTCAGTTCTTCGCTGGGCCTTCGTTTGCCGCCGCTGCCGCCCTCATCCAATTGGGCTGACGAACTAACAAATAGTTCCTCCTTTTCATCATGCGACGATTCGTCGGTATCATCTTCAGGTGGCGGGTTAATCCATTCATCTAAATCAAGGCCATCGGGTAAAGGAACTTTCCGTTGAGCTTTTGGTGCTACCGGTATGAGATCACCGGCAAATAATAAAGCCATTTCTTGAACAATTTCAATAGCCAATGTGGGTATTGTGGAGATTCGTCTTTGTGTTGTTTCAACAACACCAGTCTCATCGGAACCAATAAAATCGACTTGATGATGATGCTGATGATTGTAGGCATCATCCTGATCATTAAATTGAGCTTTCAACATTTCGATGAGAATGCAAGCGGAATTGGCACGTTCTTGGACTTCAATGTCATCGGAACTATTGAAATCTTGTAGTTTTTCCAAAACATGATTACAAAGCTATAAGAAAATTATTTTTTTTTATATTTCGGATTGAAAATTGCAATCCAAGGAACATACCCTAACTAATCCTTCAGGATCTTCATTTTCTAGGCATGTTGTGGCCAAACGTGTAAACAATTTAACAACATTCTGTACAAACACACTTTGTATGTGTCCCGGCACTTGACGTGGTCTGAGTAGAATATTCAGAGTATGCTCTGCATCCTCTAATTCACTATGTGAGAAAATGTGAATTGTTCATGGGTTAAAATAAGAGAACTTAGGAAATTGTTTTGAATTTACTTACTTGGAAAATTCTCCAACAATCCAGGCAGCTGCATATAAAACTTCATACATTGAATTACTTTGAGATGAAATAGAAAATGTATCCAGCAGATTTGTCATTTCCTTTACAGCGAATTGTCGAACAACAGGCACTCTTATAGCAACATCTAATAATTGTTCAGCAATTAAACGACCTGAAAGGAAATTAATTTTTTTTATATAACTAGTATTTTGTCTTATCAAAAAATCAAAGAGTAACATTAACTCATCACAAAAAAAGTCAAGCAGCTTAATTAAAATCATATCGGTTTCTACTACAGAACCCTTTTGTTTCATATTGAGGAAACAAATGACATATAGATGCCCGCAATAAAAGCTTCCAAAGTTTCACAAATAAAATAACAAATGATCTTCAAAAAGAAAAACACGAAAATCTCCTTATCGGTGAAAAGGTCGGTTGCAAAATAAAGTGAAATATAATTGAGAACAAAAAGAACATTTAGAAACCCCTAATAAAGGAAAAATTTCATTTAACATGAATAAAGGAAAAATGTCATGAAATATAATAACACGTAGACTTAAATATAAAACAAATGCCTCAAAGAATGCTAAAACGGCTTCTAAACAAAACCAGTAAGGACTGGGCCGACTATATGATACCCTCATACCCATTCTAGACTTAGTTCAGTACGTGCAAATCGAAAGATTTTGTGCACCAATATTTGTGCCATTTTGTGCACCAATATCATAAAATCGAACGAAAATATATATGGGAGCTATATCTTAATCTGAACCGATTTTCACGAAACTTAGCACACATCATTCTAGACTTAATTAAGTGCTCTATGCCAAATTTCGTGCAAATCGAAAGGTATATAGGGATTTTGGTGCGCCATTTACCTAAAATCGAACGAAAATATATATATGGGAGCTATATCTAAATCCGAAGCGATTTTCACGAAACCTAACACACATCATTCCAGAGTTTATTCAGTACGCTATGCCAAATTTGGTGCAAATCGGAAGATATATAGGGAATTTGGTGCATCATTTACATAAAATCGAACGAAAATATATATGGGAGCTATATCTAAATCTGAACAGATTCTTCCCAATTTCAATAGGGTTCATAATAAGTGACCTATGTCAAATCTCATCCAATACAAAACATAAATGCAACCTGTATTTTGTTTACAATTTGACATTTACGGAAGGACGGACCGACGGACATGCATAAATTCACTCAGAAAGTGATTCTCAAAAGGAACCATGTGTCTATCTCGTTTCCTTTTGACTGTTACAAACATATGCACAAATACATAATACCCTGTACCACAGTATGGTGAAGGGTTTAATAATAGTGCCAATCGGTGTTGCCGACAGACAGATCATAGCCTATGGTTTGTGGAGGTCTACGAAATAAAACGCAGGTTATTATTGGCTTTATATAATGTATACGTAGCTTCAAAAAGTTGAAAATCTTTGGAGAGGTTCCGAATGAGACCATGATCTAGGTTTGGTAAAAGTATTGCGATTTGCAAAATTTGAATTAAATCGGAGATTCCATTCGTTTGATATTGAATTAGAAATTGTCAAAATATTGGGGAGGTAGGTGAAAGGACTTGATCAAGCCACGGTAAAAATGTTATGATGTGCAAAGTTTAGGTCAAATCGAACAATCCATTCGCTTGGTATTGAATTAACAACTTTAAAACAATTGGATTTTAACAAATTTGTTTACCATTTTGTGGGGGAGTGGACCGATATTCACTATCTTCGAATTTGATTGAAGTTTGAAAACACTTCGGAGTCTATGATGATATACTTTTTGCACAACGCCATCACGTTTCATATAGCAGTCTCTTAATCAAAGCTAGTCCACAGTGTAATCCAGTCGGCTTTCTGGGTTTTTATTAATACCATCGATTGACTAATACTAATGCACTCTATCGCTTTTGTACTTATTGTAGTGTGTAGTCAACGTGTAGTCTTCTTCATGAAATAGAAGGAATTTTGGGTTTCTTTCTCACTTACCATGTTTGGAACCAGCCTCCAATTGTATTAATTCGACAAGCACCGTTAAATACCATTCAAAATTGGTTACATACAAATATGAACTTTGTGAACAAATTTCAATAACTTTATATAAAAGTTCATCACGATAATTGGAACCCTCGGCACGTTCCATATGACCCAAAAGGCGTTTTACGATTTCCATGAGATTCTTTTTTGATACCATGCCATAGAGTAAATCCAAAGCTCGTAAACGTATCGATTCATCTTTATCATCCAGACAAGCCAGAATTAGATCTTTATGGGCTTGAACACTTTTCGGATGAGTTTTTAAGATTTTTGACATGGCCAAGAGCCCCAAATATTTTACTGAAACAAGAAAAATAAACAACAAATTACAAAGTTAGCAAATTATCTTATTTAAAAAAGAAAATCAACTTACAATTTTGATCGGAGTCTTCAATGAGGATACGCAACTTTTGTACACAAAGTTGTATAGAGGCACTATGGTTTGGCATACCACTGCTAATGCTGATCAACACAGCTATAACTGTATTAATGCATTCATACAATAAGCTCATAGCCGATGTGCTGTTGAGGAAGGTAAAATATACAGAGAGATTATTATAAATATTTGTTTTTAAGTTAATGTTTAAAAAATTAACAAATTTTGTTATTGTTTGTATATTTTTGGAATATGAATTTAAAAAAAACCAAAACTGTTAGGAACGAAACAAAAAATACATTAAAAAAGCTACAAAGTGTAAGTGATATTTTTGCTTGAATGTAAATTTCTATATATATAAAAAATACGAAAAAATTAAATAAAAGAAACAAAACAAAAAAATTATTTATTACATTAATTGCACTTTAAATAATTAAAAACAAACGGAGGTAGGTGAAAATAATTTGAACAAAGCTTGTTGTTTTATTTTCATATATATTTTTTAATTTTAAGGCATTCCATTGAATATAAAATAGAAAAGAAAAAAAAAATAAATAAAAGGAAATCATAGACAATACGCACACACACACGTTCATTTTTTTCTATTTGTTTCAGAAAGAAAACATCGTCAAACAAAAGATGATAAAAACAATTGCACTTGCTGTATGTTTTTTTGTTTTTAGTTTTTACATTTCTTTTTTGTTTTTTTTTTCTTTTGGTAGTTTTGTTTTGTTTCATTTCATTGTGAGTGACACATAAACATAAACTTGCCTATGGATAAGATTTGTGAGTGGTTCTATTAATTTCTTTCCTAGCCGGGGTTCTAAAGGAGTTAAAGCGCCAAACTGCAAATGCAAAAAGAGATAAAAAGAAGAAGATAAAAAAATGATAAAACCAAGCTGAATTCATAAAAATAATTACAATTCTTGTTTTTTGTATATTTCATAAATAACAAAATTACAATGAGAAGAGAAAACTTATTTGCTAATTATTATTATTTTTTTTTTCGTTTGATTGATTGTGGTTGTTGTTTTAATTTGTTATTGGGGGTAATAGATTGTTGATGTTTGAAAGGAAAGAAATTTATAGACGTTGGCAGATTTAAGAAGGAGGAGATAATATTTAAAGAGAGAATCTCTAAGAATTGAGAAAATTGGGAGTGGACATTTCCAAAAAGGCATTTTTGTTATCAGTGTAAAAAAATTATCGCATTGAATCAAACTTCTATTTTGTGAAAATTTTATCGGGATGAAATTATTCTATTAAATAAAAACTAGTGAAAAATCGTTAAGTTCGGCCGGCCCGAACTTTGGATACACTCCACCATATATATACTGACAGGTGATTGAAATGAACGTATACAGACATTTCTACAAACCCATTATGTAAACTATAAAATAAATTTCAGAATTTTTTAATGGATAATTATACCATCAATCTTATGGCTAATGAGGGTGTATATACTTTGACACGATGAAAATGTGCCTCATCAACCCGTTTCAGAAAATCTGGATTCCATCCAAACTTTGACCATCTTATTATGGGGAATATCGGTCCACTTCTTCTGGTGCCTTCCACTCAGGGACTAAACCTAAATGCGAGTTATAGTTCATTATCGAACCTTATGTTCTAGTTTTTTTATCTCGATATCCTCCTTACAACACAGAGTCTTAAAAACAAACAGAAAATTGGGAGGTACCCTTATATGGGGGCTATCCGAAAAAATTGACATATTCATAATTTTTTGTGGAGAGATTTGGTACCCATTAAGAACTCAAAATACTAAATTACAGCCAATTCGGTGGAAAAAATACGATGAAACCCCCCAAGATACTGAAAATTAGGAGGTACCGTTATATGGGGCTACCAGAAAAAGTGGGCCCATATTTATAATTTTTTGTGGAGACATTTAGAACCTAATAAGAACTCAATGTACCAAATTTCAGCGAATTCGGTTGAAAAACGCGCTCAAGAACCCCAAAATACCGAAAATTGCGGGGTACCGTTATATGGAAGCTATGCCTAAACGTGAACCGATATATCCCATCTTCGAACTTGACCAGCCTGCTGACAAAAGACAAACCTATGCAAAATTTAAGCACCCTATATCAATTCTTACAGAAGATAGCGTGATTACAAAAGAAGCACGGACGGACATGGCTAGATCGTCTTAGAATTTTACCCTGATCAAGAATATATATATACTTTATAGACTCGTAAATGACTATTTCGATGAGTCACAAACGAAATGACCATACTATGGTGGAGGGTATAAAAAACGATGATTTTAATTCAGGAGATTTGCAATTTCCTTCCAAAAAAGCGATAATGCTTGCCAAATAAATTGTGGCACTCATTTATATTAGATTATTATTCCCAAAGCAAAGAATTTCTGTCGTCGCCGTCGTGAACCACCTTAACGGAGAACAATACCGAAATTGGTGAAAAATCGAGATGTTGGGACCAACTGTGAGGAATATAACCCGTGCACGCCACTCAAGAACAATGGAGAGTATGTCTGAATTTTACAAACTACTTAGGTTCATAATATTCAGTAAACACACGAACACAAACAGGCAGGACACGATCATAGGTTAGGTTATGTTTGGGGATGTGCAGTCACTTATGTGGCTGCAGCACTCTGAAACCGCCAGGTCCATTGTGATCATCCACGAAAAGGAAAAGATATGGATAGATCTATAGGGGAGGAAAGAAGGGGGATAGAGAGATATATGAGAAGCTTACAAGGATGTGTGAGAAGGTAAGTATGAGATAGTATAGATGGCTATAGAGATCGGACAGAAGATGCATTAAGAGTCAAAGTTGAACGTTTCTAATTATGCTGCAGATTAGAGCAGATTCCATAGTAGAAAAATAGTTTAGACGCGGTGGAAAGTGAGCACCTACTAATTTGTGCCGTCAGTAGGAGGCCAGGACTGGACAGCGATGCAGGAGATGTTCAATTGTATCGGTCTCCTCCTCGTCATCACAGATTCTGCAGCAATCAGTAACATCATGGTCTCATTTACTGGTAAAGGCCCTGATATTGCAATGACCAGTAAAGACTCCTCTCATTACTCTAATTTCAGCTTTTCCCAGGTTCAACAGTGAGTTTGTTCTCTTGGCTGAGTCCACCGGATAGATCTTTACGCATTGTACCTAGGTTCGTTGCGCCAAATTTCATAGGCTCGTTCGTCAAAACACGCCACAAAAATTTCGGAAAATGTGACAAATGGGTTGTTTAATTGCTAGATCTGTGGATTGAGATCCTCGTCTAGCTAGATCGTCTGCTTTTTTATTACCCATGATTTCACAGTGTTCTGGTACCCAGCACAGCCGATAGCTGGTAATAAGTGTTTCCAAAACTCTGCTCTACACTCGAGGACGACATCAGACTTGATGTAACAGGATTTGAGGGCTTTAATCCTGTCACCGGTTTAACGATCTCTGCATCCAGACTTTTTATCAATTCAGCTGCCTTCCAAATCGCGAAGATGTCAGCTTGGAAAACTCTACAGCTGCTATCCAACTTGTAGGTAAGCTCAAGGCCTAGCCCTTCACAGTAGGCGCCAGCCTCTGTACCTTCATTCATCTTGGATCCGTCTGTATAAAAGCCAGACCGTCCAGGGGAGAGTTAATACGGTTCCAGCCGTCTTTACTGGGCATAACGACACTTACATCGTCAAATCTCAGGACTGGTGATATATAGTCGCTTAGTTTTACGCATTGGTACAAGGTTCGTCCACGATACATCCATGTCCGTAAGCACAATTTCGCAGGCATAGAGTGCAAACTGCCCACTCTTCGCCCGTTCCTCACCATGTTCCATCGTAGTTGACAGTCCAAGATTGTGCCAAGGTATTTTGCTTCCGGCGAGAGATGAAGTGGAGTGTACTCCATCCAATGTTGGTAGAGCAAAGACGGCGAGCTCACGTTTCCTAGTGAATAAGTGAACATCGAACAAAGACAGAACTGGTGTCTTTGTTGGGTTAACTCCAAGACCGTTAGCCTTGGCCCAACGTGACAGCGTCGATAAGGTTCTTTGCATAAGTTCCGAGATTGTTGACGAGTATGTTAATAAACAAAATTGTATTTAGGGTTCTGAGAATTCTCAAGTAATAGGATAGATGTCATACCAATCCTAAAATGTCTCTGTTGATGCGCTCTTTTGTCTGAATGTGTGAATACGGGGCTACGCGAAAGAAGCAATACTTGCAACAGTTCTCAACGTTAATGACGTTCATACTTTATAATAATTGTGTGTTTTATTTATGTTTGTTTTAGAAACCACAAAACGGATATACCTGTATAATGTGCTATAATAAAAAAAAAACATTTCAGGACCGAGGCAAATGTGTACAAAAAAGAAGTGTTAACAAACATCCTCAAGTGATGGATTGGTGGGTGAAGTGAAGAAACATGCTAACAAATCCTATATTTTTTAGAAAGGTATATAAATTGGGTCCAAAACTAACCAAATATTTTCAACAAAATAAGAAAACATCCTTTGCGTGTGTATGTTTACATATTCCCTAGTCCTTATCCTCAACAATCTCATTTGGGTATTAGAAAATAGGGACAGGTGTAAATAAAACAAATTTGCATCTGGCTATTTCGATGGTAATCGATAGATATTCTTCTTATTTGTTTGAGACGTTTTGTGTTGTAAATTATAAAAATAAAACAAACTAAATTAAACACAAATTCAAATTGTCTACGATAATTGAAAAAACAAGCTATTTTTCAAAATTATTATAATTGAAATAAAAACATAATGAAAATAACAATTGAAAAAAAAAAACAAAATTATTGTGAAGGCTGGTGGTGGTTGTGGTAGTGGTGGAGAATATCATTGAAAATTATAAAAACAATTATAGCTTCTTATCCACAAAATGGAAATTAAAAAAATACCAAAACGAAAATTAATTAATTAAAAAATGAAATACCAATCTTTCCAAAAAGACACATAATCCAAAAATAATATAATTATATATTTCGTTTAAATAAATTATTGTTTAAGAAAAGGATTATAAAAAAGAGTTTATTAAACCTGGAAATAATTTCAATCAAGGGTTGAGTTAATTTACGTCCCAACGCTGGTTCAATAGTGGTAAGGCTGGCAAACTTTTGTTTTTGTGGTTTTGGTAGTATACGGAGATTTAAGAGGAAATAAAACCGGGGGAAGGATAAAATATAAAAAAAAACAAAATGTTTATAAGTTTTTTTTTTTCATTAAAAAATAATAGTATTTAAATTCATTGTCGTAGACTGACTTATATGAAATATAATGATGTTGCCTCGAGTTCGACAACAACACGTTTTTTCTTTTTGTTCACATTTTACATACAAAATAATGTAGTATATACATATATACTAGATATTAATAAATCAATTAAAAATAAATTAACAACACAAGTTAACTCACCAATTTGATAATTTTAATAAGCATCCAATTATTGGTTGATGTTGTCATTAGTTTAAAAAATACAGGAGCTAAAGGAAGATAATTTTTTGGATTCTTACGTGCTAATTCACAAACAACATTAACGGCAGCGGATTGTACCCCTAAAAAAGAAAAACAAAAACGAATAGTGGTTAATACTTTTTTTTACAACAAAACTTCAAATCAAAACAATAAATAATATTAAAAATGATGATAAACCTGGATCAGGATCTTCCAGTTTCTCTTTAAGTTTAGGAAATGCAGGTTTTAAAGCTTCTGGATAACGTAGAAATACTTTATACATCATAAGGACGGCTTTCATGCGTAGATAAGGTTTGGTGGAGCTCATCTAAAAGTAAGAAAAAGAAAAACACATTTTATATAATATATAAACGTTTTAATATCTAAAAAGAATTTTTTTTTAAAGAATATTTTTTCCTGCATTTCTTAAAGAATATTTTTTCAATGACCAATAGAGGCGTGGATAAAGAATATTTTTTCAAGGACCAATAGAGGCGTAGATAAAGATTATTTTTTCATGGACCAATGGAGGCCTACATGGAAACATGGTTTTCTTAGAGAATATTTTTTCAAGGACCAACCGAAAAGTGGATTTTTAGACGATACTTTTTAAGCATCAAGAACTTTTTAAAAATGAATATTCCTGCAAGTTGTGGATTTTTTGAAGACTATTTTACATCCCCCTTAAGTTATATATCTGTAAAGTTCTAGCTAAAACAGTATTATTCAAACCGTCCACCATAAGGTCGAGTGGATATGAACAGACATTTTGATCTGATTAGAAAATATATATATATATATATATATCTGTCTGTTCAAATCACGATAGAGCTCGTAATATCGAGCCATATTCGCCAAAAAACGTAACCCTCAATTTGAAATTTTACAGTAGAAGGTTTTGTTTTAATAAATTCAGATTTAATAAAGCTATTATTTTGAAATTTAGAACTATAGTTTTTTTTACCAACTAGTTTTGTTTTAAACTATAATTATAAATTTCAAAATAATAGCTTTATTACATCTGAATTTCTTAAAACAAACCCTTCTCCTGTAAAATTTTAAATTGAGGGTTACGTTTTTTTTGGCGAATATGGCTCGATATTTAAGATAGAACTTTGAAACTTTTAACATGCAAGGTGGTATTGCAAATGGGATACATCGGTCAAAGTTTTGATATAGCCCTCGTAAAAAAGGTCCTGCCCGATTTTGCATTTCGTGTTCTTGAAAAATGGAAAAACATGCCCGATTTCGCATTTCTTGTTCATGAAAAATTAAAAACAAAAAACAACTTTGCAAAAAATATTGAATTTTCATGGTTATGGTTACTCCGCATTTCGGAGAGTTTGTATTTTGATATTACGGGTTCTTAAAAGGTTGTAGAAAATTGTCAACATATTTTGTCACATTTTCGCAGCGATCTAAAGTTCCGATTTTTTTTTTTTTTTTGGCATTTTGAAGATTGGAGTAACTTCGTGTAATGTGGACCACCATGAAAAATTAAAAACAAAAAACAACTTTGCAAAAAATATTGAATTTTCATGGTTATGGTTACTCCGCATTTCGGAGAGTTTTGATATTACGGGTTCTTAAAAGGTTGTAGAAAATTGTCAACATATTTTGTCACATTTTCGCAGCGATCTAAAGTTCGCATTTTTTTTTTTTTTTTGCATTTTGAAGATTGGAGTAACTTCGTGTAATGTGGACCACCATTTTCTTTTTTTTTATTGATATTGTGGGCTTAACAATGGTAAAAAATAAAAACAAATTGTTTTCACAACATAGTAGGTTTGTTGCCTAAATATATTCCAAGTCAAATAATATTTATATTTGTTTATAAAAATGTTATTCCATTATATTTCAAAAAACTCTAAACTGCGAATAAAAATAACTTGGCGGGTAATGAGGACCAGTACATGTGGGTAATGAGGATCAGTAAGTTCAAGGTAGGTTGTGGATTGGTTGTGATAAATTTCAATTTATTGCACTCTTGGGTAACAATGAATGCAAAAATATAGGGGTTTATATTTTGGAATAGTCCCCATTTAAGGGTACTGCCCCATTTGCGGTATTTTGAAGGTCCTTGCTTCATTATCCAACCGAAGCACCTGTAATTTCGCATATCGAGTTTTCAGAGGATAGAATACCTACTCGCATATTAAATGCGCCCATGCTTCGAACACGTCCTCATAAAAAGGTCCCAATTTTTATAGTGGTCCTCATTACCCGACATTGAATATTTTTATTTAAAAATAAATATCGGCTTCAAAAATTAATAAAAATTAAAAATCGCCGAGTATAATTACGTATATTTTTGTTAAATAAAACAAGAAAACCACATAACTTCTTTATATTCGAGAAAAAACAAGTTTTCGATTATTTTGCAAAAACGTTCGACTATTGTGCTAAAAAATTTTCAAATCACACTTTTACAATCAGAGCTTATTTATTAAAAACCAAGTTTGATGTTTGTTTTCACTAATTAGGAAAACATTTGTCAAGGCGGCATTGACATATTTCAAGCATTGACATATTCTTAGATATGGGGGTGGGTCCACATTAGACGCCTGGTCCACATTACCCGAAGTTACCCTATAACCGCATTTTAGTGTCGAAATGTCTGTAAATTGGCATTCCTCGGAATCGGAATCCTGGTGAACTTCTTCAAAGAAAATCCCATACAAAGGTTCCACCTAATTTTTGGTGATATTTTTGGATTAAGTTCCTGGACCATGTTTCTAAACAGTTGTCTGTCAAGCTACTATCAGGCAATTTTCTATGACTATTTCTAATTTCTATTATTACCTATTTCTATTTACTAAACTATTTCCCCCTTTATTCGGAATTTAAGTCAGGCCACTGTGAAAATTAAAAATAGGTTAAAGCTTCAGGAAGCATTTACGATACCCTATCCAAAAATGCATACCAAAAAGTGGTAATCCTCGCCGTTTTCCTGCAGTGGAACATAACCTATTTCCCCCTTTATATGGAATTTAAATCAAGCCACTGTGAAAAACTTTCCACTGTATTGATGGTGCGGAGCTAGAGAGTGCATTTGCTGCTATTAAGTCCAACGCTGCTGGTTTAGATGGGTTTTCCCTCAAGTTTTTAAAGATTGTCTTCCGTCCGCTTTCTGTGCATTTTTTACATCTAGTTAACATGATATTAACTACATCTGTTTTTCCTACAGCTTGGAAATTAGCTAAAATTGTTCCTGTTAAGAAAAAGAGTGTTGTTGGTGGGCCTCAAGAATTTCGTCCGATTTCTATTTTGCCAATATGTTCCAAAGTTGTTGAGCATGTGTTGAAGTCTCAGATTATTTGTTACGTACACAACAATGGTTTGTTGAATGATGTTCAATGTGGCTTCAGAAGGAATAGAAGTACTGCATCGCTTTTACTGGGACTGACGGATAGCATTCGTGTTAGTTTAGACAATACCAGGTTTTGCGTTCTCTTGTCGCTTGACTTGGAAAAGGCGTTTGATAGGGTCGATCATTCTAAGTTGGTTCGTAAGTTGCAATCGTTGTATAAGTTTTCAAGAAGCGCGAGTTATCTTTTGGCGTCGTATTTATCTTGCAGAGAGCAGTTGGTTTGTGCTGAAAATAGATGTAGTTCTATTTTACCTGTTAAAAGTGGTGTGCCTCAGGGGTCGGTTTTGGGGCCGCTACTTTTTATTTTATTTCTTAATGATCTTTTTTCAGAGCTGAGTTTTTTTTGTGAACCATTTGCTTTTGCTGATGATGTTCAGTTGTTATTCAAAGGAGACTGTCGTTTTGCATCAGTGTTTCAGTCAATGATGGATTGTGCCATGAAGGTTTTATACGGCTGGGTAACTAGAAACTCTCTTTGTGTTAACTCTTCGAAAACAAAAGCGCTTTTTTTTAGTTCGTTTAGTAATAGTTTTGTATCTGTTGTTTATGATGGTAGATATATTGAATTTGTCTCCGAATTGCTGTGCCTTGGGGTGGTCATTGATGATAAATTGAGTTTTGGAAGTCACATTAATATGATTGCATCCCAGATGAATTCATCCCTTCGGGGTCTTTATGCCACGGATTTAGCTGTGCCATTTTTTCTTAGGAAACGATTGGCTTTTGCATTGGTTTTGCCCGCTTTTCTTTACTGTTTGGAAGTTTACTCCGGTTCTAGTTCCTTTAATATGCGTCTCATTCAGTTGGCTGTCAACAGAGTTATCCGGTATGTGTATAGATTGAATACCCGTGCCCATGTCACGCCATATGTAATTGACTTCTTTGGTTGTTCTTTTCATTCTTATGTTGATTCACGTTTGCTACTTAATTTTTTTAAAATGGTTAAGAATCAGTGTCCCCAATTTTTGGTAAGAACATTTGTTTTTTGCTCGTCTACTAGGCGCAATCAGCTACAGATTCCTGTTGTACACCATCGAATGAATGATTCGTTTTTAGTTCGTGTTGCGCGGCTGTACAACGCCTTACCCATTGAATTAAAAAATTTCAGTATTACCCCGATCACGTTTTATAAAAGGCTTGTTCGTCACCTTGTATGATAATTCTTTTCCAATTGCACATTTGTATGGCGAGTATAAAGTGCCATAGGTAAAATATATATTATAGATATTTTTTAAGAACTCTTTATGTATAGAATTTTAGTTTTAGATTTTTTTATGGATTTAGTTTGGACATGTCTGAAATGTCCCTTTGTTGGAGTAGTTAATTCATATTGTTAATCATAATGTATCATCTTATTTGGCCTGAAGGCTTTGTATACATGTTATTGTTGAATAAAAATTAAATTAATTAAATTAAAATTAAAAATAGGTTCGAGCTTCAGAAAAGCATTTTCGATACCCTTTCAAAACCAAAATGATGGGATTCTCGCCGATTTCCTACAGGGGGAGCAAACCTATTTTCCCAGTAGTAGAAAGATTAAATTTATTTTCGCGGATATATTTTTAATGCACAGACATTGTGGAGGATTACAAAAATTCGCCCAATTCAACCCTTTTTACTTGTTTATGTTCCAACAAATTGTAAATTTTTCCCAATTTCTGGAACTAAAACACCTATTTAACAACAGGAAAGGCAAATCTGAAAATATAATTTATTATTTTTTTATTTTTTTGTCATTACTTACCAGTGTCATAATATCATTGGCTAAGTCTCGTGATAAATCTGGTGATATAAAACAGCTAAGACCACTTAATGCCACACCGGCATCATATTGATTTTGGGAATTTAAATCTTTTCGTATCATGTTTGTGGTTAACATCAATAGCTAGAAAGAAAAACATCAGGGAACAAAAAAAGAAGGTAAATATTTTAATAAATTGTCTGCTATCTTAGAGAATAGACTGAGCATTAAAAGATTTATTGCCAAAAGCATTAATTTAATGTTGATTTTGTGTGTACACAATCGAATGCTTGCTAGCATGCTACTACATACCTCACTATCAGGATGAAAACATTGACTGGCAGCCAAATAACCGATACGTTTACAAGTGAAGCGTGAGGAACTCATTACTTCGATGATGTTAAAGCCAGCCCACGATATATCATAGCCAAGCATTTGTATCTGTAAAGAAGAAAAAGAGAAACAATAGGAATTAGTCAATGTGGACGAGAGGGGGTGTGTGCGGTAAATAGAAGTAAAGTTAAAATTGTAAATACTTGAAATTTTGGGTGTTGGAAAATACTCTTTTTTAAATTGGCTGGAAAATAAATGTGGCGTACAATAAGAAAATAAAACAAAAACAATCAATGACAAATTTAAAGAATATAATTAAGTGTCCTTGTTGGTACAAATATAATGTCGAAGAAGATATATTACATGTGCCATGTTTGAGGGGGAGATGGACATTTTTAGAATATAAATTAAACTCAATTAAATTGAAATATAGATGTAATTTTCAAAATAAAATTACAATTCGAAATTTAAAACGGATGTATTAAAATAATTAAATACTCTCAGAGCAGGTTAGAAAATAGACTAAAATAAAACTGAATCATATATGATTTGTCCTACATCACTACACATATATGTACATATGATATACATTACATTGGTGGTCATAACATATGCAACTGAAAATTACTGTATGGAAATATTTTGTAATCTTTTTATTTAAAGTTAAAAAATATTTAAACGTGTTTTTTTACGTTTTAGGTTCAATTGAAACTGTGATTGTAATTTCCAAACATTTTTAATATTTTGCTTTTAAATTTATTAATATAATGGTTAACAGTCGTATAATTGCCCACAAATGCGTTTTATTAACCCCAATCAGAATTTATCGCGAGTCATTTCTATTGAGTTGTATTATATTAAAGGCGTTCGGGCGGAATTTATAAATCAACTCCAATTTGTCTGAAACGGATTTGATCCGAAGAAACATGAGGTATAAAAGCAATATTTCGATGAGGACCATTTTTGCCGTATCAAAGTGTATATACTTACCCTCATTAGCTTTATAGCTGAGGGTAGAAAGAGGAAAATTGTGGATTTTTATACCCTTCACCACACTGTGGTACATGGTATTATGTCTTTGTGCAGACACATGGTTTCCTTTGAGAATGTGCATAGAATCACTTTCTAAGTCGATTTATGCATGTCCGTCCGTCTGTCTGTCCATGTTAAATTGTAAACAAAGTACATGTCACATTTAGGATCCGAATTGGATGAAATTTGGCACAGCTCGTCTACTTGGCCCAAGGACGAATTGAAATTGGGAAAATCGGTTCAGATTTAGATATAGCCCCCATACATATTTTCGTCCGATATATATCTTCCGATTTGCATGCAATTTGGTATAGAGTACGAAATTGAGTCTAGAATGATGTGTGCAAAGTTTCGTGAAAATTAGTTTATATTTAGATACAATTCCCATATATATTTTCGTCCGATTTAAAGTAAATGGTGCACCAAAGTCCTATATATCTTTTGATTTGCATAAAATTTTGCACAGCGTACTGAATTAAGTATAGAATGATGTGTGCTAAGTTTCGTCAAAATCGGTTCAGATTTACATATAGCTCCCATATAGTTTCGCCCGATTTTAGGTAAATGGTGCACTATGTTGCATCAGACGAATCGTTTTTCTAAATTTCAGTTTTCCAGATCTATTGGTTCATCCAAATCCAAATTGTACCAATTATAGTACGTTTTAGTACTTTTCGTAAACATAAGTAATAAATTTCCTAATCCTACACTCCGATGGCAATGTTAATTTTAAATTCCAGTTTCATTCGTACCTTCAAATAGAAATTGTACCAAATATAGTACCATATAGTAATTTTCGTATACATGAGTACACACTTCCAAAACCACCTCTTCTTATCGACCCTGCTTTTCAACCTTGATTCGCATTCCAAATTTCAAGCTTATAGCTCTATCCGGTCACATACTAAGATATTGTATCAAATTTAGTACATTTTAGTACTTTTCGGATACTTATAGTTCGAAAGTCCAAAAAAAAACTTTTTCCTACATCTATTCTATACTCCATCAGTCCTCCTCATATAAAAAAAGTTCTAGCTCTTCCATTTCTAATATAACTATGTCGAGTCATGTCCGTCTGTATATCGTTTGAACCCACAATAGAGTTCTTAGGAGTTAAGATAAAGATTCAACATTTTCTTGGGATTCTTGAAGGGCAAATAAAATATCAAAAATTTAGTGGAAGTTCCTATTCAACCGGTACTCCACAATTTTGGGTATTTTCAGGTATTTGGACGTGTATTTTGGAATAGGCTCTAAATTTAACATTTTAAATTCCTAACAAAAATTATCAATATTAGTTGACGTATAGGTGTTGCCTCCTATATAACGTTATGACCTATTTTCCGGTATTTCGAAGTATGCACACGGCGATTCCGACCTAGTCTTCTCAGGAAGATTGTTGAGACTCTAACGAAGAAATTGTGAACCTTGATGACTCCGGCAGGTACTGTATCGGCACATGCCGACAATAAATTTTAGAGGCAGATTGCAACTGTATCGATGTTCTAAGACACTATAAACCTGCCGTATCTTATTTTCGCAAATTCGGAGAGGAGCATCTACCTCATCAAGGGTAATCTGAAAATCGCAAGGAAGTTCGAAAGGGGCTGTATTACGTAAGCAGATTTATTGCAATTATTTATCCCCCCTCCCTCTTATCAAAAGTAAGTATAGCTTAAAGTAAAAGTAAGCAAAGCAAAGACTTCTCCGCCGGAGTCCCATTTCGAAGTGAGAGATCTAATCTTGCAGTGAACTGTTATGATCCCCACAATGATTTTGATCTCTCTCTTATATTCTGCCTAATTAGACAGAAATTTCCCACCAACCAGCAAGACTACATCATCGACATAGGCTACAACCTTAATCTTAAGATGATCGAACTTCAACAGTATCTCATTTATCACCAGAAGCAACAGAAGGGGAGATAGTATTCCCCCTGTTGTTGTTGCAGCAGCCTATTGCTTTTACTCAATGGGCTGAGTTGACAGACGTTGGCCGAGAAAGACTGGGATCGTTTCGGATCTTAGACCCCTCTGTCGTGGAAATGTTTCCCCCTGTGGTGTGCCTCTGTTGACAGATTTCCTCACGCACCTCTCTCTCTTCTGCTTTCCAGCATTCTATCAATCCAGTATGTTAGAAGTGAGGGAATATCTGAGCTTACGAGAGCAGAATGGATGGCTTTTAGCTTCACATTGTTAAAGCCTCCTCTATGTCCAGGAATGCTGCCAAAGTGTAGCCAGAGGACTCCATATTCTTCTCGATGGATCCAACCACTTCAAGTAAGGCTTTATCTGATTTGCCTTTGGGAGTTTGCATGCTGGGAGTTTGCTATGTTTGCTTTTATAAGTAGCATTTCTTTTTTCTGAGTCTAGTAACCTTGCTAAAGTCTTGAATAGAAAGGAAGAGAGACTAGATGATCTATAGTCTTTTGGTAACGTATGACTCGGCTTCCCGGCTTTCGGGATGAAGGTCACTGTAATACTTGAACGGCCCCAAAGAACCTACCCACAAGCTTTCCATCGCGACCTCGAGGTGAAAGGATGTTCCTTTCGAATCAAACAATTGCTTGACCCGAAACCTCAATAGAATCCCCGGAAACGAGTAGTAGTGGCAGCGATGTCGTCAGCCTTTTAGGTGTGGATTCGATATCTGTTCCGAAGCCTAACCCAAGACAAAAGTACTAGAAAATGACATTTAAGGGGTACCCCAAACTAAATGACACTCATAGGGATGATCGACTGGCGAATGACTCTGCCGATTCTGTGCCGCTGACAATCTGGATCAAGTCAGCTAGTCTAAGACAGAAAAGGACCCTCCAACATCTATAGAATTTTTTTCACAGTTTTGATATTTTTTAATTATTTTAGAATTCAGAAGCATTCTGAATTTTTAGAATAGGAAGATGGTCAAGTCAGGTAGTCTAAGACCGAAAAAGTTTTTAATCTATTCCAAATACAATGTATTGATTTTTTATAGATTGTTTGTCCTTTAAATTTACAATTCATTTTTTTAACTTTTCCTTTCAGTTTAACCGCCACCCACTTCAAAACATTGTTATAGTGGCAACATAATTATTTCGAACCACTTCTATTTTCCATACACTGCCTATTAAATTCTAATTGCTGTACCGTTTTACGACGATGATGATGATGACGAGGGCGATAGAGTCCTTTTTTATTTCCATCATCATACTTGTAGTGTATGGTGAATGAGTGTTGCTGTTTTTTTTTTATTTTTTTGTAATTATCTTGAAGAGCTTTCTCTTTCAGCGTGCTGTGTTCTTAATAAAAACGGCTTTGATGTGGATGGAGGAAAATTTGTGGTGGTGGTGGTCTCTTCCTATTACATGGACATGCTTGAAAGTAGGTTGTGTGTGTGGTGTTTTAGATATGAACGAGGTAAATGTATTTAGTAAAATGCTATGTCATGGTATAATAATTGGGTTTGATGTTGTGCACGACAGCCGTATGATGCTGTTGTGATTAATGAATCAATCAATTCCATTAACTTACATAAGTCAATTTGGCCACTGCATTGCATTTAACATTGATATTATCCTGTCGCAATTCTTGTTTGATTTCTTCAATGCACTGGGAGATGTATTTGGCCTGAAAAATAGACAAGAAACTTGATTATTAAAGATTAAATGTATTTTTAAATAAAAAGATCTTAAATTAAAAAAAAATAATTTATTGTTATTTACATAAATACGTTCAATTGTAATTTAATTGTTGCCATATATAATAATAGATTAATGAATGGGGGTATCCATGATGTTTTTTGATATGTTCAACTTTTCTCTGCACTTCGTGGAAACCTTGGGGATCTTCGGATCTCCCGTGAACCAAAATGGATCCGGGAGGTGCCCTTGAATTAATAAATCACGATGGAAAAAGGAGTAAAACCAATAAAGTTACGGTGCAGGGAGTTAATAACCCAGTACCGGCGGCCAATCACAAGCCACGTGTCGTCGAGATCAAGCGATTGTGATCCGGCTGTTCTAGGTGTGGATGCCTTGGCACCTGTAGCTGTATCTGACAGCGGCTCAAATGATGGGAAGGCCCAAGAAGTAGCTGATGCGAAGCACTACAAACGTGCTGTTTCGTATCAAGGGCAAGGTGAGATTCGTAAGGATGTTCGAAATAATATATCCGCACGCTCTCCAACGTGAACTCCAGATGGATAGGATCTCCCTCCCGAATCTAACTGTTCTAAGTGTTCGAGTGAAGTAGTGGAATCGGCGAAGCCCACTGTCTCTGACAAAGGTCTCTGACAAAGTCAAAAGACAAAGGAAAAGGCTACTGAGAACATTGCGACACAAAATGTCATCCATAAGGGGATCAACGTGTGGAGGGCTCTGTCTCAAAGCCCGATTCTACGCCTAGCGACAAAGGTGAAGCGGTTGTTGCTATTTATTGGCAAAGCCGGAAAATCCGGCAAGGAACCATCGAACCCAAAGCCGGGAAAATCCACAGAGCAAATCAGTGAAGCGCATCCCCTCATCGGAAGGAATTGGCTATAATTTAATATTTTAAATTTTCATTGGATAGCAAATTGCCGTATAAACCATTGCCTCATGAAAGATAGCCATATAATAGTACAACCATTGTTCGGTATTTCGGTTCGGCTTTAATTTGTTTCTCATTGCGTGTCGAAATTTCCTATCAATGGGCCCCGAACGACAAAAAGTTCGACTTGACCAAACTTAACGAAATTTTTATCTATTTCGTACTAAAAGCTATAATAAACGATCGACTATTCTCTCGCTTTCATAGTTATTCAGCCGAAGGCATTGGACCCTATTATAAACACCCATTTTCTTCGTTTTTTTTCTTTCCTAAAAAGATATTACTATTTAATAGCATCTAATGTGAGTATGAAAAGAAAATTAAACGTCGTTCGTTAATTAACACTAGATTGCCGAAGGCAGTCATTTTGACCGTTTTTCAATTTCAAGTACAAAAACAATTGTGTATATTATGACCCAGCTATTTAAAATTTGGTGACTTTTTGTACCACATAGAACTACGTTTATTAATCATAGTAGCTTCTTCCTCCCCTCTTTCATTCCCCGTATTCACATGTGCTATACCTATATCGCCTAAAAGCGGTCATTTTGACCTTTTGTGAAATATTAAATAACTTAACTCGAGAGCCCTACCACCGAAAACAAATAATAACATCGTTTTGTATGATTGTAAATAATGTAAAAAATATTAAAAATATAAGTTTAAAAAAATTTCTTTACACAATAAAAATTCTTTCAGAATATCAGTCATTTTGACCGATTTTAGGCAATATAGGTATATAAAAAATTCCCGTCTTTCGTTATTTAATTACTATAATTAAGTATAACAAACAATAGCAATCGCTTATTATTTGATTGTATGTTTCTTTACATCCTTGTTAATATCATCGGGGATAAAAATGGGTTTTTATTCTCCCCTACAATAAATGTGGCAGATTACACCGTCACATATAACCGAAAATTCTATTGTTAGGCATGCAATTATAAGGAGGCGGAAGTAAAAAAAATCAGTTTCAGATAATCAATTTTTTATTTAACCATATAGGAACTTCTTCCTTTTATTTATAAAAATCAGTAAGGAAAATAGTAAAATCGGACTGGGCCAACCATTAGATACTCTTCACCACTTTGGTTATATCTACATATGTATCCTAACAGATGTCGCCTTTTCGTTAAATCTTTGTTAAATCACCTAATAAGCAAAAACACTCACTTACATTCAATTCGAAGTATTCGTTTTATATAATTCAAATATCACTGCCAGTACCGAGTGGGTTTTTGCTCATGATATTTGACTAATACTTTTGAATTTCAAATGCTAAAAAATTCTTGGTATTCAAAAACACTCACTACATTCAATTCGTTTTGAATTTCAAATTTCACTGTTTGGTATTCGAAGTATTTGTTTTGAATTTCAAATGAGAACGTTTGGTATTCGAAGTATTCGTTTTGAATTTCAAATGCTAATTCTTGGTATTCAAACTAACCGTTTTGAATTTCAAATTTCACTGTTTGGTATTCGAAGTATTTGTTTTGAATTTCAAATGCCACTGTTTGGTATTAAAAGTATTCGTTTTGAATTTCAAATCCCAATGTTTGGTATTCGAAGTATTCGTTTTGAGTTTCAAATGACACTGTTTGGTATTCGAAGTACTCGTTTTGAGATAAAACAGGTAGAGGAAAATTTGCGAGTTAAGGTTTTAAGTGAACAGTAACAATTTGGTTTTCGTGAAATTGACCCAAGCCAATTGTCTTCGACAAAGGAGAAGCACGAAGGATTTAATTAACCTCACTAAACGCAGTCGAATGTTATCCTCACTAAACGTATTCGAATGTTAAGAGTCGATGATTCCGTTTCTCAAATTTTCACCATTCCACACAATCAGAATGGAGAAAAATAATCAATGTTCCACCATATAAAAAAAATTGTACAAACAAAATATACATATTGCCATTAGATTTTTATTGGAAGTTATTTTGAATCTTTGGTTCTTCATTAATTACAACTTTCAATTTTTAAAGCGTTACCGGTATTTCCCCCCAAAAATATATCTATGATATTGTCGTCAATGAACTGTAGCATACTGACAAGATACATTCATAAAACTGAACATTATGATATGAAAGCATAATAAAATTGATGACAATAGGAAGGAGGTTAAATGTTAAACAGCAAGTGAAAAAAATAACGAATAAACATTGATAAGAAGAGTCAACGAAGAACGTGAGTATATTTCATGCTACCTACCATATAATAATAACACTCAATATATTTATAGTATATACAGTCATATATATATTGTATGTGAGCACTCCTCACACACACTGGTAAATTTACTAAGGATGAAACAAATGGAAACAACAATATTCAATAAATTCCATCATCATATCGCTGCTTCTTGCTGTTAGCAAGAGTAGAATATTTTTGTAGATATGTGTTCAATGAAATTCGTGGTACATTTATTTTTTGTATATACAACAAATTGTATTTGTAGAAAATCAGCAAAAAGTAAATAGATATATGCATGTAGGTGTACGGCGATTTTAATCCTGTAGTTGGGGACATCATTAAATTGCTTAACATTCATGGAGTCCAACAAAATATTAATAGTTTATAGGGATAACGAACTATCTTGGTGTGCTGATAGTTTTTAGCAAACACACATCGCCAAAGTTTGAACCACATTCTACACAGCATCAAAATAAAGTCTGCAGCCAAGGCAAACCCGAGCAATGGCTTTCATTGGCTTTAACATGACCAAGCCCAGGCTTATCTTGGCCCCTCTTTCATCTTTATTGTGGCCACTGAAATCACAGCGGTTTCACCTGGGGTCACTACTTTCTTCATCCGTTGAAATATTGAGCTGATATGTGCGCGATTTCACCCATAAGGACTATAAAAAAAACAAGTAAAAAAGTGTCAGTCGATGTTGCCGACATTACCGACATCCGCAAACCAGCCTATGGTTTGCGGAGGTCTTCGGAATTACACACAGATTTTATTATTAGTTTTATATAAGAAATATGTTTTTAACAAATAGGTTTCGGATTTAATGTTGATAAAATTTTATAAAATATTGACCATTTGTGAGGGAGGTGCCGAAAGGAGTGGACTACTGGGTCCCATCTTCGAAATTGATGTAGGGTTGGTAAAGATAATAGGTTGGGCAAGGTTTGGTTGAAATATCACATTCCATTCGCCTCATTTGGCATTTATATATATGGAAAATTTTGACCATTCGTGGGGGAGTTACCAGAAAGAGTGGGTGTATAGCTATCGTATGAACTAGGATAAAGCCAATCGGTGAAGATCTTCCTTATTTTTATACCCTCCACCATAGTATGGAGGGTATATTAGTTTTGTTTTTCCGTTTGTAACGCATCGAAATAATCATTTCCGACCCTATAAAGTATATATATTCTTGATCAGCGTAAAATTCTAAGACGATCTAAGCATGTCCGTCTGTCCGTCCGTCTGTTGTAATCACTCTAGCGTCTAAACGAGTTGAGTTAGATCGCCAAAATTTTACACAGAGTCGTCTTTTGTCTGCAGGCAGGTCAAGTTCGAAGATGGGATATATCGGTCCACGTTTAGGCATAGCTCCCATATAAGGGTACCCTCCAATTTTCCGTATTTTGGGGTTCTTGAGCGCGTCTTTCAACCGAATTCGCTGAAATTTGGTATATTGAGTTGCTATTGGGTACCCAATTTCTCCACAAAAAATTATACATATAGATCCATTTTTTCTGGTAGCCCCCATATAACGGTACCCTCTAATTTTTAGTATTTTGGGGGTTTTATCGTCGTTTTCAACCGAATTGGCTGTAATTTAGTACTTTGAGTTCTTATTGGGTACCAAATCACTCCACTAAAAATTATAAATATAGGTCCATTTTTTCTGGTAGCCCCCATATAAGGGTACCCCCGAAATGTCGGTATTTTGGGGTTCTTGAGTGCGTTTTTCAACCGAATTAGCTGAAATTTGGTACATTTGGTTCCTATTAGGTGCCAAATATCTCCACCAAAAACTATAAATATAGGTCCAATTTTTCTGGTAGCCCCCATATAAGGGTACCCCCAATTTTCGCTATTTTGAGGTTCTTGAGCACGAAATTTGGTATTTTGTAGTCGAATATGGTAACAAATTTCTCTACAAAAATTTTTTAATATGCACCCCCTTTTTGGGGTGGTCCCCATATAACCCCTTTTCATATTAAAATAGTTATGCAATTTGTTCCGCGTTTTGGGTTTGGTTCTAAGACTATGTTGTAACTATATTACCTATATAGGATATCGAGATAAAAACTAGAACGTAAGGTTCGATAATGAACGTAAGGTTCGATAATATATGAACTATAACCCGTATTTAAACCTAGCCTCTGTGTGGGAGGTACCAGAAGGAGTGGACCGATATTCCCCATCTTCGAATTTGAACTAAGTTTGGAAGAAATAATAAGATTGGCAAAGTTTGAATGAAATGTAAATTTTCTGAAACGGATTTGATCCAAAGAAACATGGGGTCTAGAACCAATATTTCGATGAGGCACATTTTCACGGTGTAAAGTGTATACACCCTCATTAGCCATAAGGCTGGGGTATAATTATCCATAAAAAATTTCTGAAATTTGTATTATAGTTTACATAGAAATGTCGGTATAGGTCAACTTTTTGGTATGTTCCCCATATTTTCATTTCTAGTACCTGTCAGTATATCTATGGTGGAGGGTATCCAAAGTTTGGCCCGGCCGAACTTAACGCTTATTCACTTGTTTAACTTGGTTTTTGGTCAAAATTCGTCGATTTTTCAAAAATATTTTTTCAAAGGTCCACCATTTTGTTAATTTTAGAGCGAAGTCAATAATCCTAGTTCATACGAGAGCCCGACATGTACTCTTTCTAACACCGTTGGAATTTTCGGATTCCGACATTTCGAGACCTTTCAACTGATGTGGGTATCAATACTGCATCCATTTTAGTTTTTGCGCAATATGGCGTTTTCTACACAGAGTCCCCACTGTCACTGAGACTTGCAAGGAAAATCGAGAAAGTCCGTTAGGCGAAAGTTTGTTTTTCGGCATAGGGTGTATATATTCTGAAAGTACATTTCGAGACCTTTCAATTGATGTGCGTATCAATACTGCATCCATTTTAGTTTTTGCGCAATATGGCGTTTTCTACACAGAGTCCCCACTGTCACTGAGACTTGCAAGGAAAATCGAGAAAGTCCGTTAGGCGAAAATTCACTCCAGTAGATTAGAGAATTGCTTTAATCCGTATAAAAGCGAAGTTCTTCTACACCAGTCTTATTTGCACCCATGCTACGACGGAAGACAAAGATGAACAGACCAAAGATATATTTTACGGGCGCCTAGAACAGCAGTACGGGAACAGACCAATTGCCCACGTTCCTCAATATAGGAGTGTAAACCATTCCGGTGTATTCTCTACACTGCTGTGTCGCTTCCTTAGCGTACAATACTGCAACCGATCAAGATATTCCACGCCATCTGTGTCAGCTTTGTCAATGGTCATCTGGTATCATCCTCATTTAATGCTACTGGAAAAATGCAAGACCACAGGCTGAGCTGCTTTCGTCAACAAAGGCTTATTGTACGCGAAGTACTAGGTATTCGGTCAATCTGAAGTTCCCTTAATGATAGTTCTTTTCGTATTTCCTCACGACCTTTAAATACTTCTTTATCCAACTGAACTCCTTCTCGCTGAGCATGTTGGGCTCCACATCTATGTACAGCTGACAATAACAAATTGCCCTTCAACACGCCTTTCTACCCATCACTTATTTTGACTTGCCACATTTGGGTGCCGGAACCGACAACTAGTGTCCACTTTTAACTTTTATCCCTTCAGTAGCCATTTGTCTCAGCTGGGTTCCACTTCGAAGGAGCCCGCGTCTGAAATATTTGATATCCCCTGTCGATTTGAGGGTAGAGTGCTGACAGGAACATCAGCATCAATCTCCTCATTTAACATACTTCTGCAGTCACTTACACGACTTTCAGAAGCAAAATCAAACTTTAAATGTTAAATAAATAAAAAACAATTACATTTTTTACAATTCTACCTTTATACTTTTTTGTAGAACTTTAGGAGTACTATCAGTGGTAAAAAAATTTGAGAGCCTCCGGTTTTGAACTTTTGAGATAAAAGCCACAAAAGAGCGGTCACTCACGCGACTTCAAATGTACATGACTTTAGACATCAGACCAATTGCCCACGTTCCTCAATATAGGAGTGTAAACCATTCCGGTGTATTCTCTACACTGCTGTGTCGCTTCCTGAGCGTACAATACTGCAACCGCCATCTGTGTCAGCTTTGTCAATGGTCATCTGGTATCATCTTCCTTTAATGCTACTGGAAAAATACAAGACCACAGGCTGAGCTGCTTTCGTCAACAAAGGCTTATTGTACGCGAAGTACTAGGTATTCGGTCAATCTGAAGTTCCCTTAAGGATAGTTCTTTTCGTATTTCTTACATTTTGGTGCCGGAACCGACAACTAGTGTCCACTTTTAACTTTTATCCCTTCAGTAGCCATTTGTCTCAGCAGGGTTCCACTTCGAAGGAGCCCGCGTCTGTAATATTTGATATCCCCTGTCGATTTGAGGGTAGAGTGCTGACAGGAACATCAGCATCAATCTCCTCATTTAACATACTTCCGCAGTCACTTACACGACTTTCAGAGGAAAAATCAAACTTTAAATGTTAAATAAATAAAAAACAATTACTTTTTTTACAATTCTACCTTTATACTTTTTTGTAGAACTTTAGGAGTACTATCAGTGGTAAAAAAAATTGAGAGCCTCCGGTTTTGAACTTTTGAGATAAAAGCCACAAAAGAGCGGTCACTCACGCGACTTCAAATATACATGACTTTAGACATAATTGCTAATAATGGGAAAACTCTGCGAATTGTGTGAATATTTTGAACTTTTAATATTCTTTACATGAATAAGAGATATAAAGCATTATTATTGCACTTTCAAAATTTCGAAATTTGGCATATCCTTTATTTGCGAAGGATTTTTCTCGGTCACTAACGCGACGTAACTCACGCAACATTGTTGATTTTGCAGTTTTTATTTCTGCAGTGTTTGCATTTATAGTCATTAAATTAGTATTTATGGTAAGAACAAGAAGAAAAAATCACAAATGTGGACTTTCTTTGTAATTTTTGTCGTTACTTTACGTATTTAAGCCCAATTAAAGAAACAAATTCTTCGACTTTTGTTTACCTTTTTGCGGAAGTGCCCATATGCTCTCCTTGGCTTAGGCAGAAGCTGTCGTCTTCCTCAGTGAGGCTGTCAATGAAACGCAAAGTCGTTCCCTCCCGAAGTTGGCATCCGTTGCGATTTGCGTGATCATGTACTCATTGATTTGGGTTTATGGTATGGCAAGAACTTGGTAACTGAACCTATTACTCCTTGCTGCACCCGGATATCGACGAAGTTCCGTTCGAATACAGACGGAAACCTGACTGCAAACCATATGCAATGATGGGTACAACTTCTAATAACACTCCAGCACTCTATCACTATCTACTATCCTCCCCTTCCGTTTTTTTTTTCAATTCATTTAATTTTCTTTTTCAGATACCTGAACATAATGTGTCCGAGTGAAGAAGCTGCTAGACAACTGGTGACTGCACAACATTTAACCAAACTAACCTCGATAGAAAGATAATTTTCTTTTAACATCATACATAAATTATGCTCAAAGATTTACATTCTCAGATGTTTCAAATCAAATCGAGATAATTCAGATAATGTCGAGATAAAAACATTATTCCATATGAAAAGGTCATTGAACCTTGACTACAATTCAAAAGAATTTGGTTATTACAAGTTTAATTAACTTGGATATTACAAAAAACAAATTTAATTAATAAAAATAATACATTTCTTCCCTACTTTTTGACTCCAAAAAAACGTCTAAAAATCCATTGTAATTTTGGTGAAATGCTGTTTTTACAACATTCACCCAGTAAATGAAAGTAAACAGCTGTTTAATGTAGATTTCCCACATAAGGTGTGTGTGTTGGGTGGGGGAGAAATATGAAAAGAGGGTCAAATTTTACCATCATCATACCAAACGAAATTTCACAGCAAGAAAAAAATGTAACGCTGTACAATGTGATAAGCCAGTAACAAAATACGGCAATGGATGACAAATTAGCATGTTCAACTTTGCTTTGTTATCGCGCATTCATAAACCTACAACCGGAACATCGTTTGATATACAACTACTACAATAAAATAAATAATGAAAAATTATTAAAAAAAAATAATTAATTTTCACACATACCTCATTATCCTTATTATTACGTATACCTCGCACCAGATCGGTGAGATTTTTATCAAACATACGTTCGAAATTGCCTTTAACTTTTTTCAAAGCCATTATGACGAATGCAGTTATCTATCGGTGATGAGATTAAACAACAACTTCGACGACTACGACGGCTACCACGACCAACTATTACGACCGAATACCAAATATGATAATAAACACAAACGTATTTTGGAAAATTCACAAATACTTTTTCCACTTGAATTTTCCGTTTTCGATTTCTTTTTTTTTTTCTCTCTTGTATTTGTGTGTATTTTTTTACCGTAATTTTTCTCGCTTTTCCGTGTGTGTGTGTTTGTGTTACAACAAGAACAATCAACCAACAACGGCCACTACCAAACAACAAATGTATGTGGCTGTGGATAGAGCAACGCCAGCGAGCCACCAAGAAGTGCAAAGAAACAGCAAAGCAAAACAGCTTTGATGATGTCGACAGATTTTCGCGATTTTTTTATGAATTGATTTTTTTTTCTCTTCTTCTGCACTGGTGATGAATGCACCTTCACTTTTTCATTTGAATATTTCTATGCATTAATATTTATTTATTTCTAATAAATTTATTATTTTATTTTTGTATTTTGCACTTTAGTGGGTTTTCTTAACTGTATTTAGTTAATATTTTTAACATTTTTTCTCAATTAAATTAAAGCGAAAAATGTATAGAAATGAAATGGTTGAGATGATTTTTTCAAGAGTTTATTTAGAGTTCTATAAATCGACATTTGGATTAATCGAATAATCGGCTGGTGAGTACAAAGACAGCGGTAGATATTGTACGCCGTTTTGTACAATCAATGTGGCATGTAGAATGTACGGGATTAAATGTACGGGGCACATAACAATTTGAGGATTTCGTTAACTCAGTGGGTTAAATTTTCAATTCCATTCTTCATGAATTAAACTCCTTGTACATTAGAACTTTTTACCGGGTTAACCTACTTTATGAGGATTTATTTGGCATATATGCAAAGGAAATGACAATTGAAACCCACTGGGTTAACGAAATCCGGATAAATGTAAACGTACTGTTACAATTTCTAATTTTTGAACTGGGAGGTTTACATTGGAATAGTGATTTTGTGTTGTCTTCTAACACTAGCAGGTTAAAATTAGTTTTGCTGTAAAAATTTGTAAAAAAAATGTAAAAATATTAAACGATAATATACCTTCAGACTTCCTAATTCCATCTATTGAAATAAATGTTCCTTTTCGATCCAGTAGATATTATCCACTATTATACGTAGATTTTCATCGTACTAATTATTCGATGGGAGATACACTTATAAACTTATAAAATATAATATAATTCTATTTTCAAATGAGTAATGCAACTTAATAACGAACTGTCAACAGCCAGTTGTTGTTGTTGTTGTAGAAGCTCTATTGATTTTACACAATGACCAACTGCCAGTAGATTCTGTAGCTGGCTTTCTATTCCATTCTCATATTCCACCATAATGGGGATGCAGATTTAGACGTGAGCCTCTACGTTTCCTCTGAGACTCTTCCCATTTTTTGCGTATATGCCCACCCTTAGAACGATTTTGAACGATAAAACACTCTTTTACAGTGCTACTTAAGGATATAACTGCGATCCGTAGCATAGCTGAATACTATCGGATGCGTCCACAGATTGCTGATAATGGAACGTCCAATATTGTTCATTCGGTAGCTGTAAATTGAATAAAAAGTCGCGGACATTCAGTGGGTTCGGAGGGTCTCGGTGGGAATTACCAAATACCAATGATCTTCTGGACCGACATGGCAAAGTGTTTTGGCGCCCTTATAAGTTCTCTGGGTCGATTCTAGACCTTAAATATAAATATCGTGTGGCTATCGAGAACATAGGACAACCGATTGTTGATTTTGTTATTTAAATCTTTTGTACCCATCATCACTTCGGGGGTTGCGGTTCGGAGTACTACCTAACTTGCCAAACTTGATTCTGCACCAAATTTTTAATTATATTATTTTTGCGGACCTACAAAGTTAAAAGCGTAGTTTTTTGGGTTATATTTTTAAAAAAATAAAGTCGTTTTAAATCCCATTTGAAAGTGAAATATTTTTATATGCATATATTTTTTTGTTAAAAAATGTTTCTCCATTAGGATTAGATAATATAATCATTGGTATTTTTTTATTTTTGTTGTTTAAATACAATTAATATTTATAAAAACATATTTTTTTTTGTTAACTAAATAAACGGTAAAACTAATAAAATGAAAACTTATAAAGGAAATCATCATATAAATATTTTTTTTTGATGGATGTTTACTATACATATTTTTTGACTAATATATTTATCCAATTTTAACAAGAACTAGTAAAATAAAAAAAAAATGATTTTGGTTTCCTATGGTACTAAATTATACCAATTTTCAAAATGAAATGAAAAATAATGTTGCCCTTAAATAAAAAAATAAAATATAACTGGTATTTGTTAAGTTTCCAAAATTAACAAAAAAAAAAAACTTAACACATAGTAATTGCTACCAAAAAGAAAATTTAAATACAAACTTATCATATAAATAGGTTTACATATAGAAAGTTGTTGTTAGTGGGTTTATTTTTGTTGTTTATCTTTTTTTGTTTTTTCTCTTTATGCTCTTAATTAAAAATTTAAATTTTTCCAAATTAATGAAAAACAATTAACAACTCAACAACAGGAGGATTTCTCTGCCTCGGCCACAACCAAATTAAAATCATGACTATTTGGTCGGGCAAAACCAGTTTTTATGCCATCCCAACCATCTTCAACTTTATATTCACCGGAACGTATGCGGGCATAAACTTCTTGGGTGACCATACGAAATGCTTCTTCGACATTCAAACCTGTTCGGGCCGATGTCTCAACAAAATGCAAACCATGCTGTTTGGCAAATGCTTGTGCCTCCTCAAAAGAGACTTCCCGTTGACCGCCAGCATTTACTAGATCTAGCTTACAGCCAACTAATGCAAAGACCGGACGATGTGGTTCAATGTGTCGTTGCGCCTCCATCATCCACAGCGGTATATGCTCGAAACTGGCATGATTTGATATATCGTATACAAGTAGAACGCCAACTGAATTACGATAATAGGATTTTGTTATGGAACGAAAACGTTCCTGTCCGGCTGTATCCCAGAGTTGTAGTTTGATCTGTGTACCATCTTTCATTTCAATTAAACGGGCAAAAAAGTCCACACCCACTGTGGGATCGGAAAGCTATATGGAGGGAATAGAAAAAAGCAACATGATTAGAAAATCAAATTATGAGCAATGATTAAGAATTATTCAGGGGTTTCCAATATGAGGTGTTATTTTGCTAATCAAAGAAAATTTAATTTTTAATCGTATGACGGTAATAATGAGAAAAAATATCCCAAAAACACCAATACCAAATTGACTTCCTATGTCCGCGATAGCCACACAAATTCTACCTTTGAGATCTTAAATCGACGCAGGGCAGGGTTTTTCCATGGACAATTCTGAGAAGACTGAAAAACTTATTTAGTTGCCGAGGTAAAAACAAGTCTCCGTTCGAATAAAGTAGGCATTTTTGGCAAAATCTCCGTGGCCAATTCAGATCACCTCTTCGAAATTTCCAGTAGTTCAATATAGATTCCATACTACGACATTGCAAAGACTTAGCATCGATCGTCCCGTTTAAACTTTTTATAACCTCCACAATTTGGTGTATACTTAAAATACCAGTAATCGTTACGGACCTTTATAAATGGCGGGCTTTGTGGTGGTATATTTTTGATAGGTTGATTTGACACCCAAAATGAGAACCACAATAGAACCCATTCGGTATAAAAATGCATTCAAAATCCTCAAAAAAACGGGAGATAATATCCAATGAGTGTTTATTAGATTGATGGAGGTCCCGGGAAAGGTAGCCAATGTACGCGAGGAAGGAATTCGGTCGATCGGATTTTCCTTAAAACCCTTGTGGAGCCTGGTATCGATGAGGCTTTGTTCGAATACAGTCGGAACCCTGACTGTAAGCCATATACACTGATGGACAAGGGTTCACATAACACATCACCGTTAGGGAGTCATCCTTTAGGGAGGATACTGGGAACCCATAAGTTTGGTTTATTGTGGGGCGCTTAATCACTTCGCCTCGTCGGTCATTGGCATTTGGTAATTTCCTTCAAGACCTTCAAATCTCTTTGTTTATTCAAATCACAGGTATATAATATGCAGTATTGGCATTTCCACTATCCGCAACCTGTAGACCATCCAAATCCGATCAAATTAAAAAAAAAATCGAAAATGTGGAATGTCTCCGCCAGACAATAATATGGAGAGACTTCGCAACAATTGTTCTTGGGGTTTTTAGGAGCAACAAATGCGCCATCAAGCTTGTTCTCGTAACCACCAGATGAAAGTAGGCCTCATCAATCGAAATGATTTTCGAATCCCGGAATCCCTTTTATAGTTGCAATTTTCACCTGAAGTGGACATTTTCAGCTACCGACCGAAATTCCTTGATTTAAAACAACACCTCCTTTTGGACAACCCCCTTTATTATTGTCCCTGGCGGACTAGAACATTAAGCCTCAAAAAAAAAAAAAAATAGAACTCAAAGGACTTTAAAACCAGAATGGACATATTTCTAGTAGAATCTCAATGAGGTATCTTAACCCTCTTTTCCGCTTTTTTAACATTTTAAGACCTTATTTTGTATAACTCAACAAGTGTAATCATTGTTTCGAAATGTAAATAAACACAGCATCCCTTGCCACCATCTCAATATTACATAATGTAAACGAAACCGATCAGTCGGGGACTACAAACGATGAAAACACATAATGGATGGATTCCGATCAGAATACATTTGTTGCTTTGCACACTTTGTAAGTCTCGAATTATTACCCACCCCAAACACGCTACACCTCGACACCTCCTCACCCCTCTTTACAACTTACCTCTGCAAATTTTCCATCTGTGAAAAATTTCAATAGCGAACTTTTGCCCACCGTAGAATCGCCAATTAATATCAAACGAAATTGATAATCAAAAATAGGCTCCACCATGCTGAATATATATCTGGGATATTTGTATGGCCCACAAATAAAAAATCGGACACAAACGAAAGTGCTATAGCCTCTCCGCACCAAATACAACAATGGTAGGTAGTACAAAAGAATTTTATTAGTTCGTAGCTTTTGTTTTTGTCTTATGCGTAGTTTAGTTTTTTTCTTCGTTCGTAGACAACAAAAGACTTGCAACCACTTTTTTACTGTGACATTTTTTTGGATTTGTAATGGTTTCTAATTACCGCGATGCTGCTGAGCAGGTGGTATTTCGAACTGTCTATCAAAATAATTAGATTTGCAATCTTTTTTTTTCTCAATTAATGTTTGTTTTCTTTCCTTTTTATGTCGTTGAAAATAGAGTGTTGTATAGTTGTTTTTGTTAATTATTGATAAAAAAGTGTTAGGGATCCATAAATCGTTTTTAAACTAATCGATTTGTCGTCTCATAGACGAATTGCATCAAAGGCCATTTAACAGGTCAACCAGAAGGTAATCGAAATCGGCTATTGTGATTAAAATACATACATGTTCTTTGCGTTTGTTTGTTGTTTATAGAAATGACATCTGGATACACTCTTGCCCAAATTTTGCTTGTTTGATAGTATGGACGTCATTCATCAGGCAAAAACGAAAATATTGATGGTTGTTTTGGACAGTCAGTAAAAAATGAACACCGGATTGCGTTATCTCTGTAGATTTAAAATGTCGATTCCATGGAATATATGTCAAATAAATCCTCATAAAGTAGGTTAATCCGGAAAAATTCTAATATAAACGCTCTATAACAGTCAAAAGTGATAGTGTGTACCATGGTACAATTATTCAAGGTAGGCCATATTAACTTGTTTTCATTTTGTGGTTTGTTATGCCAGTGTCGAATACAAAATGTGTCACTGTGTGTGTCTAATGTTTTGAAAAATTTGTTCAAAGTTGAATTGTACAACATTGAAGAAATACATGATTTGTGGATGAATCAATATCTAAAGAAATAGGATAGCTGTCGACCAGCAACCATTTATCCTCGCGGAGGATCCCATCAGGGTCAGCTCGGTCCATAATTGCTACTCGAAGATTGTCCGTAACCTCTTGTGGAACAGCAGAGTCGCTGAGCGCCGCTGAAGGTTTCTGGGCTACCTGTTTCGAGACAGCATGTTTGGCTTCCACCACACACTCACCGCTCTTGGCAGGTTTCTCCTTCGACGCTACGACCGACGCAAACGAAGCAGAGCTTTGTGCAGCCGACGACTGCGTGGGTCTCTTTGCATCAGGTTGTTGTTCCTCCGAGGACCTCACTCTCTTGACAGCTGTGGGCTGTGGCCGGGGTTGCAACCACCGCAGAGATATGCCCAGCCAACGCAGATACCTGCTTCGCTCGCTCTACTTTCGGCGCATCCACTAGGAACTGCCCAATTGTCAAAGCCTTGATTATCGGCTTTGGCAATACGACAGAGGGTGGTTGTGTCTTATCGGTCTTCTTGGAAGCCTTTTTACGGGCTCTCCTTCGGGAAGTACCCTACCATCCGTCTTTGTGGATGCTGTTGCCTGGGACGTCTCAGTACTCAATTTACCCTTGGGGGTACTGAGGGCTTCGAAGTCTCACGACATCACTACAGGCCGTGGAGATTGAGTGCAGATCTTCAACCTCGCCAGGGTTTACTTCCCTAGTCAGCAACTGGGAGGACTCTCCCAGTTATTACAATATTTTTTTCTTAAATTTCTTTTTAATGTATATCTTATCAAAAAGTATTGTCCATTAGGGCATTGGTTGATAGTTAATAGATAAAATAAAATTGTTAAAGCACCAACAATCCGTGTTTCACTGATCAGTCCACTGTGCTATTTTCTTCGATATCACAAAGAAAAATTCGTTATCGTAGTAAAAAGATTCTTGCAGTACGGGAACAGACCATATATGTTCCTTTGTGTATACTCACTTTAATATAAATTTTAAAAAATGACATGTAATCACTTCACTGTGAATGTCTTGTACATAAAAGAAGAACAGAAAAACACAAAACGGCCATATTCAACTTATAAATCCCAAAAGAAAAACCACACGTGTGATCAATCGCTCCTAGAATTTTGAAAAATATTGAAATTAAACAATAATTAAAGATGACTGAAACGAAAGAGAAAATTAAATATCTTATTGCCGATACAACGGCTTTCATAAATGCCGTAACATTGAACGTGAGTTCCTAATTCCACTCTCAAATTCACATTTCTATAAATTGCGATAAATTTCTTTGTAGGACTATGCAGAGAATATTCTAACTGTTCCCGATGTTGTTAATGAGGTACGCAATAAAAGACAAATTCGACGATTGTGTGTTTTGCCATATGATCTACAAGTGCGTGAACCCCGGACGGAAAGTGTTAAGCACTGTGTTGAATTTGCCAAAAAGACTGGTGATTATGCATCGCTGTCGGGTATTGATATTAAGGTTATTGCTTTGACATACGAGCTGGAAGTCGATAATGTGGGCACAGAACATTTGAGAAAAGAGCCAGTAATGCCACAGGTTATCGCGTCTAAAGAGAAGCCACAAGAACTGCAGGATAGTACCAAATTACCCGGTTGGTATAATAATGGTGGTAATACAGATTCCGAAGAAGATGATGATGAAGAAGATGGGGAAAGTAATGATGAAGATAACGGTGGTGGCGATGATGATAATGTTGATAAGGTAAAAGAGTCGATTGAGAAACAAATGGAAAATCCCGACGAACAACATGATGTACCCGAAGTAACACAGGAAGAATTGGATGCATTATTTGAAAAGCTCAAATGTGAAAATGCTGAAGATGATGTCAATTGTGATATTTTGGTGCCACAGCCAAAAGAAGAAGAAAATGGAGAAGATGATGATGACGATTCGGAAAATGATCAAAAGGAATCTGAGGAACAAAAGCAATCAGGCGATGGAGAAGAAACTAATAATAACAACAATGATGGCGGGGTAGCAGATGATGATGATGGTGGCTGGATCACACCTTCAAACATTAAGAAAGTTAAAAAATCCATGGAGGGAAAGGTAGAAGCTGATATCACACCCCTTGTGGCCTGTATGTCTACAGATTATGCTGTACAGAATACATTGAAACAGATGAATCTAAATATTTGTGCCCTTAACGGAAGGGTCATAAAACATTTACGTACCTATATTCTAAGATGTTATGCATGCTTCAAAACCACCTCCGTTATGACCAAGGTATTCTGTCCCAATTGTGGTAATAAAACGTTAAAACGTGTAGCCGTGAGCCTGGATGAGAATGGCAAACAAGTGATACACATCAACACAAGACGTCCTCTCACCACAAAATATAAAAATCAAAGTATTCCCCTGTTCCGTGGTGGCAAACATTCACGTAATCCCATTCTCTTTGAAGATCAACCAATGCCCCGTCAAATGCCCTCTCGTGTGGCGAAAACTAAAACAAATGCACTGGAAGAGGATTATATTGCTGGCTTCTCGCCATTTGCAATGCGTGATGTTGACTCAAAATCAGCCATGCTGCGAGCCAAGGGCCATGTCAAGGAATGGGCTCGCAATAACACCTACGAGGAAGATAGGCGCCGCAAACACTACAATCGTTTGTATAAGTAAATATAGGATTTTTTTTTTAATGTTATTAAGATTTTGATTTTTATCATGGATTTTTTATTGTGCTCCGTATGTAAATATATATATACATAACAAACAAAAATATATAGATGAATATTTAGTATAAAAATGTGTTTTTTGTTTACGATAATTTAACACAAGTCTCGGTACCAGGATAGTCGGGTAAATCTAATTGATATTTTTCTTTAAGGCCGGGTGGTACAAATCTACCGCCCAAATAATGATGAGGACCCTTGTAAAACTTGGCACATAACTTGGGTGCGGTTAGCGATATCAATAGACTAGGTTCAAAATCACACTCATCATTTTTACCATTTTCCACATGCCAACCACTGGGTATGTCAATGCTATACATGAACAGGGGTAATTGAGAGAGAAATTCTAAGAAATTTATTAAAAATACTCACCTTGCTATTGGTAACTTAGTCGTCTGCAAAATGTTTATAATCGGTACAAAAGTTTCCCTGACTGGTGGTTTAAAACTAAAACCAAACAAAGCATCCACAATGAGATCATAGTTGTTAGTAATATTTTCCGGATTTGGTGTGGCATCGACAAATTCAATATTCATGGCTTTACATTGATGTGTTAAATTTTCATACAAAGGATTTGGTGTGGGTTTGGGATAATAGACACTCGGCTTATAGCCCATTAATGAGAGATGGCGAGCACATACCAAACCATCACCACCATTATTGCCGGGACCACAACACACCAAGACACGAGTGTACTGCGGTGTAGCATAACATTTTGCAATGGCATGTGAACAACTTAAGCCAGCCAATTCCATCAATTGATCCACACTGAACCGATACTCATTGAATAGTTCTTGATCCACATTTATGGCTTCTTGTTGATTAAGATATTTCATGGTTCTCGGGATTGCTGTGGTGAAGATGGTGCTGCGATATATCTTGGGCGAGTAAAGCTGTAATTGTAAAACAACCTTATATATTATTTTGAACGCAGAACCTGATCAATCAGATTTTCAACTATACATATGACTAGAATCGACATAAGTCTAGTTAAGGACTCGGTCGCGAATCTTTGGGATATTATTTTTATTGGTAGTTGTTAAAGGGGTCATGCTTATATACGATAAAAAGTGAAAATACAAGATGTCGTCAGTCGAACTTTGTAGGCCAATCAATATCTCAGGAAAATAAATTTTAGGGTCCTTAGGACTCTATGAGCTAAACATTTCAAAGCGATCCGGGACAGAGCCCTAAACTCGAATGGTTCCCAACTTGGAGAAACACCGAGAATATTTTTCCTTTTATCATGGGTTTTAATTTCCTATCGGCCAAGTTAAGTAAAAGCCGGTACTTGCACAAAAATATCAAGACATGAATTTTCCGGCGATTTGGATGTGATTTGTTAGTCCTATTTTATCACCGTTTTGAAGACCACCTTAATTTGTTTACCTTTCGATGTTGAGCGAATTTTGATTGTATTTGGAAAAAGTTTTTAAAAATCATTCTCCATAATATATATTTTTTTATTATTAAACAATAGGGTAGTCCAATTAGAAATGACTGGTTTTTGCGTATCACTATGAGTAATGCACATTTAGCGATTTTTTAAGTATTACAGTACCTGTTGCAACATGGAACACAAGAGAACAGATTTTTAAAGTGCCGCTGAATATCCGATTAATAGTACGTTTACATTTAACCGGATTTCGTTAACCCAGTGGTTTTCAATTGTCAATTCCTTTGCATATAAGTCAAATAAAATTTAAAATTTGATAGTTTTAGTATTAGGAGATACAATTTAAACAATTTTACAATTTTTTGTTTTGATACATTACCTAATTATTGCATCATTTTTCCAAGCAAGATATATTAATAGGGTCACCCAGGAAGCGAAAATCAGTTAATTTTTTTTACTGTCCAATGTCAAAAATTTGAACGTTGTTTACGATTTCATGATGTAAGCCCATTCACAATAATGGATTTGGATAGTAAACTTGAGAAGCAGCTGGTTTCCATGGATAGCCTTATTAATATGTTTAGATTCCAAGCATCAAAGATTATAAGGTGGCTAACGACATATAAAGGACCATGGTACCTTCAAACCATATCATCACCATAAAAATTCCACCAGGACCAAACTTCTTGGAATCAATGGACTGGCCTTCTCATTTTCCAAGCATTGAAAACTATGAATACAAGGATGGCTAACGACAACTTAAGGTTCTTGGTTAGGTACTTAACCCTTTTATCTTAAACTTAATTATAGAGATTTCATTATGACCAAGTCCTTGGATATTTTTGCACTATTGATGGCACACCGATCGAGGTATAAATCACAGCTAAGATCAATCGCCTCAATTCCTACTGGCAACGATACCAAACAAATGCCTTTCTGAATTTTGATACAGAGAAGTCAGATGCAGATAATGCATAGTAAATATCCTTTTTACATTTCGTTGTATGCATTTGTTAAATTTCTGAAAATTACCAAAAATTTTCGAATAATGTTATTATTAAATAAAACGCTTTATTAATAAAGAAAAAACGCTATATTATAAACATTGTTTATTTTTTGCAAAAGCAAAGTACAAAGTTGACAAAGGTAGCCAATCGCCGGCGATAAATAGATAAGATGAAAGTCGATCTATGCATCCCTAATTGTAACGCAAAGAAAACAAAAAAAAAAATACTTTGTAGTCAGAAAAAATTAATAGAGAATAATCAATTTTGTGAGAAGTGTTATTGAAACCTTTGGCGAGTGAAGATTATTGAAGAAATCGTGAAAATGCAATTATTTTCTTAGGAACTGCATTCACTTTGAAAAATTGAAATGATCGGATGTTGTCCATTGAATGGTTGGATAGATATCCTATCCGTTGTCGACGACGTCGTTTGTGCATAAAAGGAAAGGCAACATAAACAAGTTTAACGCCAGCTAGGCAGACAGCATAGCTGTAGCAGCGACAACAAAAAACCAAAATTCCAAAGGATATTTCCTTTGGAACAACAAGTTTTGATATATAAAAATAAAACGAAATAAACTACATACAAAAATGAATCAAGCCTCAAATGCATCGGGTACTACCCACACCACTATGACCATTTTGGACGATGGCAACAGTTCCATTGGCAGCACATCCATTTTGAGTAATGGCTATGATTTCAATCATGAACACGACCACGAACAAGACCATGACACAACCAGCAATACAACAATATCACAGAATTCCCAATGCTATACGGAAAGAATGCGCCAGAGTAATGTACCCATAGTAGACACAGATATTGTCACACATCGTATATACTGCTATCGCAAACGCGTTTACATCGAATACGATCATCTACAGTTGGCCACTTGCGAAGAAATATGCATAGATCTAAGTCGTAGATTGGGTATTTTGCCGAATACCAGACTTCTATTCGGTTTGAGAGTGTTCGACGATGACAACAACGAACAATGGTGTCTTCCGGGCCAGCCCTTGAGTCCCGGTGTGGTCTACTGTTTTCGTATGCGTTTCAAAGTCCCCTTAATAGATGGCCAACTGCAATCGATGGATCCAAATGCCTATGAATATCTGTACAATCAGATGCGTTACGATATGGTCCATGAGTGTATACCCTCAATACGTTATCCGAGGAAAAAAGATAACGTCATGGGTCTGGGTGCTGTTGATATGTATATTGATTATTTGGAGCAACGCGGAACAGTTGAACGCATCGAATCGAATTATAAACGTTATTTACCCCGCCCCCTGGTCAAGGCGCATATTTTTGTAAAACGTAAAATATGCAATTCGTTTCGATCGCTTCGTCAAAGAAACATCGAGTTGGTACGTGTCAAATGGAATTACGTATTGGAATTGAATAATTTGGCACCGGATTATCTACTGGAAACATTTGCTGGATTTGTGGATTTTATACCGGGAGATATTTTGGCGACGGTGCCAAATGATGGTGGCGGTGATGGTGGTGGTGGACAAATTCAATCGAGTTCGACCACTGTTAAAGTTTGTATCAAATTGGATTTATTTGATAGTCCAGAGCCGGGATTGAAGGTGGCCCGAAGAACGTGTAAAGATACTTTGGAGGTAAGTTTTGTATTTAAATACACTTCAATGGGAAAATACAAATAGCAAGCTTGGGCATGCTGTTAGAAGAAAACTAACAACAAATGTTATCAATAACGTAAAGTAACAGACTGTGGTAAAGTTCATTCAAGGAAATGCAATTGGCTTTGTTTCGCATTAAACGCAAATATTTTCATTATAAATAGAAATTGTGATAGAGAAATTTCCACACATGTATTTCATTATAAATTAATGATTTGCTAAATTAAAAAAAAAACTTTGCTATTTATTTAACAATTTTAAAAACTTGAAAAAAGAGAAAACAAATTATATCTATGCTTCGAAGTTTTTTTCATGTCTAGTTTAAGGCCGAGTGGCGCAGGAAGATCAGCCACTCACAAAATTAATCTATTTATAAGAGAGGCCTGGTCGAATCCCAAATCTAAGGAAGTATGGAAATTGATACACGTATTGTCTTATACAATTTTAAAGGGCATAAGAAAACACTATGGTCTGGGTGGAATTTTAGCCACAACTCAGAATGTATGTCCGCAAGAAAGAAAGTTTAATGTAGGTACCTGAATATTGACAATATTTCACTATTTTTAATAATTATGATTTTTTTTAAATCGGGTTATAAGGACTTGAATATTTATTTAAAACATCAAGTTATGAGTCCTTGAAGTTTTCTTTTAAAATTAAGGACTTAAATATTTATTTTAATTCATATCTTAATACTGAAGACTTCAAGACCAATTAATAGTGCTAAAAAGGTGTGTTATATTCCTAAATTTAAAATTAATAAATAAAAAAAAAACATTCTTTAAAAAATCTAGTTACAATGCCTTGAAAATGTCATTAAAATTATTGATATAGGTCTTTGAGAAGTTCTTAAAAAATCGTTGATGTAGGTCTTTGACGAGTTCTTTTAAAAATCTACGCATTAGGGTCCTGCAAATATCTTGAAAAAATATACCCTTTAGGGTCACGAAAATTTCTTTTAAAAATACACGTCTTGAAAATTGCTGTAAAAATCCACGCTTTAAAGCCCCGAAATGCGTTCTAAAAATCCAAGCTTTAAAGCCCCGAAAATCCGTTTTAAAAATCAGAGCTTTAAAGGCCCGAAAATGTCTTTTAAAAAATCCACGCGTTAGTGACCCGAAAATGTCTTTTTCAATTTCAATTTATTTATTTCATAAACAAGAACCTAGCCCAAAGGGCCATGAGCGATTCCAAAAACGTCATTACGTTTGAAAATCCACGCTTTTTTTTAAGAAATCCACGCTTAAGCGTCCCGAATTTTTAAAAAAAAAAATCCACGCTTAAACGTCCCGAATATAAAAAATATCCACGCTTAAGCGTCCCGATTTTTTTTAAATCCAAGCTTAGGGTCCCGATTTTTTTTTTAAATCCACGCTTTAGGCCCCGAAAATGTCTTTTAAAAATCCACGATTTAGAGTAACGAAAATTTCTTTATAAATCCACGCTTTAGAGACCTGAAAATTTCTTTTAAAAATCCACGCTTTAGGTTCCTGAAAATGAGTTTTAAAAATCCACGCTTCATGTTCCTGAAAATGTGTTTTAAAAATCCACGCTTTAGGTTCCTGAAAATGAGTTTTAAAAATCCACGCTTCATGTTCCTGAAAATGTGTTTTAAAAATCCACGCTTTAGGTTCCTAAAAATGTCTTTTAAAAATCCACGCATAGGGTCCCTAAAATGTCTTTTAAAAATCCATGCTTTAAAGCTCCGAAAATGTGTTTCAAAAATTCAAGCTTTAAAGCCCCGAAAATTTCTTACAAAATTCAAGCTTTAAAGCCCCGAAAATGTGTTTTAAAAATTTCTTTAAAAAAATCCACGAAAACGTTTTTTTAAAAATCCACGCTTAGGGTCCCGAAATTTTGTTTTAAAAATCCACTTTAGGGTCCCGAAAATTTCATTTAAAAATTGTTTTATCTACCCTTTAGGGTCACGAAAATTTCTTTTAAAAATACACGTCTTGAAAATTTCTGTAAAAAGCCCCGACCTTAAGGTAAAAGATTTTTCAAAAACTTAACACTTAATCAACCTGAAATATCGGCTGTTTTTATACTTATATGATTTTAGACCGCGAAGAAATTAAACAGAGTCTGCAAAAATGATGACTTAAAGCCTTGAACATTTTCATTTTAATACCCACGAAATAAAAACTATGATTTAAAGACTCGAAATATTTGAATTTACTTAATTTTAATTAAGAGTCTTCCGTTTTATAAATTTTTAAACATCTACAGTAATGTTGTTGTAATGTTTTACAAAAATATGTATATTTTTTTCACAGTGGGTTTTAGTCAGTAAACTGGAGAATATTTATGCCGTATACACCCGTGGGGTCAGTCCAAATACAATAAATTGCCGTTTGGAAATTACCGGCATGCCAAATGGTTATCGCATTGAATTTGACAGTAAAATTCAATTGGAAGCATTCATTTCTTATCTCTCTGGTTATATGAGGTAATCTATATCTAAACATAAAATTTTTTTCAATGCTAATGATTATTGTATTCCTTTTTGCATAGATTAACAACAAAATGGATGGTAAATCTATGTATGCAATATGTTACACCCTCACTGGAGGAGTTAATGACACTGCACTGTCATGGTCCAATTGGGTATGTATGTTGCACATTGTTATCGATTCGTTTTTTAAAAATAGTTTTTTTTTTCTTTTTTTGTCTCTTCCCTTTGCAGTGGCGCCTTTTCATTTGCCAAGATACGTGAACAAGGCGACAAATGTGGCAGTTATATTATTCGCCAGTGTGAGAAAGAATATGATACATATTATATTGATATCAATACGAAATCGTAAGTAAATAATTATTCAATTGGGGAAGGAAGATAAAATTTTATGCTTTATTGTTTGTGTGATAAGTGTTTTGTTGTCTTTTGGCCGATCATTATTTATTTTGAAAAAAAGATGATATCTATGTTTATTTATGATTTTCTGTTTGTTAAATATTGAATATCTGCAAAGAGTTAACAAAAAATTGAGTTGAATTCGAATCTATTGTACACTGCGGGGAAATACGAATTTAAAAGACTTCCTGAAATGGAATAACTTGAACGTTTTCTTTTCTATAGATAGGAGGCTTTGAAAATCCGTGTAAAAATTTTCTTTTTAGGGTCTTAAAAATACCGATTTTTTTTAAAAAATCCGCCCCGAAAATTTCTTTAAAAAATCCACGTTCTAAAGGCACGAACATTTTAATTTTTAAATTCGAAAATTTCTTTTAAAAATCCAAGCTTTAAAGCCCCGAAATTTTCTTTTAAAAATCCTTTAAAACCCGAAAGTTTTTTTTAATATCGACGCTTTGAAGCCCCGAAATTTTGTTTTAAATATCGACGCTTTAAAGCCCGAAAATTTCTTCAAGTTTTGAAGCCCCGAAAATTTCTTTTAAAAACCCAATTTTTGAAGCCCCGACATTTTCTTTCAAAAATCCACGCTTTAAAGCCCCGAAAATCTCTTTTAAAAACAGCACTTTTAAGCCCCGAAATTTTCTTTAAAAAAAAACAAGCCTAAAGCCCCGAAATTTTCTTTTAAAAATCCATGCTTTAAAGGCCCAAAATTTTCTTTTAAAAAAAACCATGCTTTAAAGCTCCAAATTTTTCTTTTAAAAAACCAAGCTTTAAAGCCCCGAAAATTTGCTTTAAAACCCCAAAATACCGAAAATATCGTTTAAAAATCCACGATTTAAATCCCCGAAAATTTGTTTTAACGCTTTATAGCCCCGAAAATTTGTTTTAAAAATCCACTCTTTAAAGCCCCGAAAATTTGTTAAAAGTCCGTAATTTATGGCTCAAATTTTGCGTTTTAATGGCCTGAAAAGAATCTTTAAAAAATAGTCCGTAAAAATCCGCACTTCAAGGCATTTAAGTTTTTTTTCTTAAAAATCCGAGTAAATTTCTAACAAAGTTCTTAAGCCAGTCCCTAAAAAAAATCTTTAAAAATCCGCGTTTAAAGGTTGGAACAATTCTTAAAATATCCACGATCTAAAACATTTAAACGATGTAAGTTATTGCTTAACGTCTTGAGAAGGTTAGGTTAGGTTTGGGGATGTGCAGTCACATGTGTGACTGCAACACTCTGAGAAATCATCCACAAGAAAAGATACAGTGAAGAGAAGAGACCAAGAGACAGATCTGTAGGGGAGAGAAGAGTAGTAGATTAAAGGGGTGAAGAATGAGTGAAAGGTCGATGGTCCTATGAGTCAGACAGAAAAAAGCATTACGTGCCAATGTTATGCGCTCCTAACCATTTTATGTTTCTAATTATGCTGTAGATTAGAGAAGGTTCGGTTGATGAGAAGAAGCTGAGACCCGGTAGAATATGAGCACCCATTAGTCTGGGTCGCCTGTAAGCCAGGGCTGGGCAGTGACACAGGAGATGCTCAATTGTCTCCGTCTCCTCCTCGTCAACACAGAGTCTACAGTAATCAGTTGCGTCAAGATCCCATTTACTAGTAGGGGCCCTGATGTTGCAGTGACCAGTGATGATTCCCGTCATCACTCTAATTTCAGCTTTGTTCAGGTTCAATAGTGAGTGCGTTCTTTTGGTAGACAGAGTCGGCCAGATTGATCTTGACACGTTGCACATAGGTTCGTTGTGCCAAAGTTTGCGGGCTGTTTCGTCAAAGAATGCCTCAAAGTTCCTATAGAAAAGACATATGGGTAATTTAAGTGAGTCATCAGTTTCTAGATCGGTGGATTGAGATCCTCGTCTAGCTAGTTCGTCCGCTCTTTTATTACCCAAGATGTCACAATGTCCTGGTACCCAACACAACCGATAGCTATGGTTTAGTTCTTCCAGAGCTGTTCTACACTTGAGGACGGCTTCGGATTTGATGTGGCAAGATTTGATGGCTTTAAGAGCCGCTTGACTATCCACGTCTTGAGAAATTTACGACTTTAAGTTGTCATGACCTTTTTTAAAATCGTCGAATTATAATATTAATAAATTTTTTAATTACGTTTTCTCTTTCTTAAACAAAAAAAATAACAGAATATCCGAAGGTCTACAACCGTTAAAATTCAAAACCGAAACCTTTAAAATAACCAAAAAAGTCAATCTAACGAATACGAGTCCATGCGTGCGAACGGTAAAATGGATTCTACACTATAATGGTAGTATGGAAGCATTTGATAAATTAACAGATCTGGCAAAATTCATACCAACCGAATCGGATAGAAAATTTCGTATATCGCCGTCCGATAATGATCGATCACCGTTATTGTTGATATGTTTGCCAAAAAATGTGCAATCGAAAAAGACTGAAAAGGAGTTGAGCGAAGCTGAACTCCAACGAGAACGTGTTAAAATTTTAGATTTATCCAAGGATTTGCAATGGTATCACAGTAAGTGGAAGTGGATTTTCATAAATGAAGTATGGATATAATAATTATATGCCCATTCTATGTAGATTCATCACGAGAATGTGACAATGGGCGTATGATAAAAATGAAAGCCGATTGGATACAAAATGATGGCTATAAAGATGTTACGGTCACACTAAAAGTTCTAAAATTTGAAGATGATTTTCCGGTAAGTGATGATCATAGATTATACGTTTATTTGTAATAAATAATTATGTTGAGAATTATTATTATCCTTTGGACCATAATTATAATATTTTGCTATTCTAACGCCAGCTATTTAGAAGTTTAGCCAATACACTGAGTCGCATCCAGTCACCCCATATCATTAAGTTATTTGGCATAACACTGGACTCACCCTATACAATGGTCATGGAATATTCCGAATTTGGTCCGCTGAATAAGTTCTTAATGGACAATAGCGCAAAAGTTTCGTTACGTCAATTAATCGATGTTGTTTATGGTTTGGCGAGAGGATTATTTTATTTGGTATGTTTTGGAAAAAATCTAAATTTTTAAGAATTTCGAAGTATAACTCACTTCTTTGTTTTTTTCAGAGAAATCATCACATTGTCCATGGCTATTTAAGATGTTCCAATCTTTATGTTACTAAATTCGATCCGAAGACAAATTTACTCGAAGCAAAAATTTCGGGGCCAGGTTTCCCACGACCGTATCGTAAGGATGAGTGAGTTAATGATTATTACACTTTTTTATAAAATATATACAAGTTTTGATAAATCGTTTTTGTGAGATGAAGATATAAATTTCCACAGTCTTAAGCCTACAATGACGTCGTGTATACAATTTTATTTAAATCATTCCAGATTTAGATATGGCTCCAATGTATATTCCCTAATGGTATACCTGTTCATAAAAATATGAACATGCTCGCATCATTCATTTTATTTTATGATCACTTCACATTTATGCATTTCATTTTAACTCATTTGGTCCTTCGAACCGAATAACAATAAAATCTGGTACTTCGAAGAAAGAACCAAAATATACTTAAAATAATGACGGGCAAGCATGGAAAGTCATTTCATATGGCCGTTTCTCATTTATTCTCCGAGTCACTTTAACAGTACCAAATTGCCAACTTTGTCCGTTTTCAATTGTGTTGAAATCGGTCCATAATAAGTTATAGCTTCTATGCATATTTTCAACCGATTTCATACAAAATTGTGCATCAAATACCCAACGTTTATTCGACTGGGACCTAGAAACCGGTGTATAAATTTTGTGGAAATCGGTACGGATTTAGTTATAGCTCCCACATATATTTTCAACCGATTACATGTAAAAAGTGTACCAAATAGGCAACATTTTTCCGATCGTTCCATAAGCCGAGCTTAAAAAAGATTCCCAACCGCGTCGGTTTGTGCGCAACTTATCCAATTTGAAAGACCATGTTCCGAGATGTTGTCTTCTACTTGATGTTTCCGTCGGATTCGACGACGATATTCATCGTCCACGCAGATCGGCCCATAAATCTTTCGGATAATTTTTCCTCTCAAAGACTCCAAGTGCTGCCTCATCTGCTTGCGCAAATACCCATGCTTCAGAGACATACAACAACACGGGAATTATCAGCGTCTTGCAGAGTGTGTGTTTGGTCTGGCCATTGTTGCATTTCTTGGCCAACACTATTCTCCTCCGGATTTCAAAGCTGATGTTATTTATTTTGTTTATGACGCTACCTAGGTATATAAAATCGTCCACTACCTCGAAGCTGTAGTTTTCAAGTTCATCAGTTGGTCCGAGTCTAATGGACTCGGACTGTTCACCTTTGCAGCAAGATGTTCAACATGTTACACGACAAACTGTTACCTTGTCTGACTCCTCATTCGGTATTGTAGGGCTCCGAGAAGTCCTTTCCGAATTTAACTGCTGCCAGGTGTGCCGTATTAATTTTGCAGAAATACCAAATGCAGACATGGCTTCAAATACCTCTGAACGGATAGGGCTTTCGAATACGGCTTTATAGTCGACGTATAGGTGGATTTGCCAGGCCCGAAGCCGCATTGGTATGATCCAATAATGTCATTGACCATCGGCTTCAGTCGTTCACACAGCACACTGGATAGCACTTTATATGCGATAGCTAGAAGACTTATTCCTCCATAATTGGGACATATCGGTTTGTCTCTTTTTTGTGCACGGGCCTGCTACTTTATTGTTCTTCAGCCGATTAATTGCTACTCTGACCTTATTTGACTTGGAGGTATATACTATATACCGTCAACTCTTATTGGTTCTGGGGTCCGAATCGATATTCGCTCTTCGCATCGATCGAACATCCCCTACACTGGATAAATGCCTTCCGTCTATCACAACATGATTAATTTGATTTCTCGTAGCTTGATCAGGAGAAATCCCTTGCGATTTTTGCATAAAAGTCTCCTAGCAAAATATGTCTTTGGTCTGTTCATCTATGTCTTCCGTCGGAGCATGGGCGCAAATTAGACTGATTTAGAAGAACTTCGCTTTTATACGGATTATAACAATTCGTTCATCTACTAGAGTGAATCTGGAGACCATAAATCCACAGCCATATTTATGTCTCGTTTCATGGCAGCTATAATACAGGGCGTAATCATCTGATAACGTGCGCCCAATCCAAGTACAGGTTCGCAGATCGTGGGTCCTTTATACGTTTGCGGCGATCGTCAAGATTAGGGGGTTTGGTTTTCTTTATCGTTGCTTTTTCGTAGTATTAGTTTTTTCCTAGTGTGGGCAACTAACCCGACGCCTCAATCCATTTTTTTATAGTCCTGATTATGTTTTATGTTATTTTTTCTTCAAGAATTCCCTGGATACCATTCGAATATCATCGTAATTTGAATGCGGCCAAAAATGACCCGGACATTGACATTTGGGCATTTGGTACAACCGTTTGGGAAATATTTGCCCGTGGCGAACCTATTGGCAATAAAACAACAGAAATGCTTAGGCAAAACCTAAATAAATGTGGTGGCATTCTGGAGAAACCCAAAGATTGTCCGGAGGAAATGTTTAAGGTGATGATGGATGGTTGGAATACAGATCCGGAAATCAATTTTGACTATATGCAAATATTAAGGCATTTAATTGCTGCCCAAGAAGCCCTCTCGGATAAATCGTCTTCTACGAATGATGTCAATGTTGATGAAAATATCGAAGTGGAATTGAGTATGATGATGATTATATTATTAAAAAAAAAACAAAAAAATACGCATATATTTATTTTTCAGAAGAAACTGCCAATGATCATGCCCGCCATCACAATGGCTTTGCCAATGAAAGTAATGTCTTCAGTTTTCCCAGTTATTTCAATGCCACAAATTCGGTACTTGAGATACCCAATGGCAAGGTTATATTTCGTCAACGAATTGGTGAGGGTCATTATGGTACTGTGCACTTGGGTGAGGTGCGCTATAATAGTCCAAACAATGCCCGAGAATATGTTGCCATAAAAACTTTGAAATCAGCCAGAGCTCCACAGCTTAGTTATGATTTTATGCGGGAAATTGAAATAATGGAGGTGAGTATTTAAAAGACAGACATTTTTCGGTGCCATGCTTATCATCCTTCCTTTTTTTATTAGTCATTGGATCATCCGAATATTGTGAAAATAAAACATTGGATTCAACGACCATTTTGCATAATTATGGAATATTTGGAAAGTGGTTCATTTTTAGTTTATTTAACATCGAAGAAACCAAATCTCACCAATGAAATTCTATTAGGTTTTGCATTGGATATTGCCAAGGTAAGTGTAATAGAATTGAATATACATACAGGAACTTTAACACTAACAAATTATGTCCTCAGGGTATGGATTATTTGGCCAGCAAAAATATAATACATCGGGATTTGGCGGCACGTAACATTTTGGTCGACAGAGACAGTGTTAAAATTTCCGATTTCGGTTTAGCCCAACGTGCTGATTCCGATGGTTATTATGTGGCCCATAGTAGCCGTGAAATACCAATTAAATGGTAAGCTCTAAATTTTGTTTTTTTCTTACTTTTGACGTCTCCATTTATTGCAATTTATTATACATTTAGGTATGCACCTGAAGCTATCAGAAGAGATGCAAAATTCTCATCGCAGTCGGATGTATGGTCATATGGTGTTACCTTATTCGAAATGTTTTCTCGTGGAGAATCACCAAATTTAGATCCGAATATAGATTTAACACAAGATGAATTTCTAATGCGTTTAGAAAGAGGCGATCGGTAAGTCCTTAATATAATAAGTCCTTAATACATTTAGTAACAATTGTTACCAAATATCGAGTAAACAGACAGAGCTAATATGTCATGCTTACATTTCCTAATCATCTCCCATTAAATTTTCTGGGTAATTTCCCACTTTCAAACGTTGTTCAGAAAAAGAAAAAAGTGTGAAAATGCAAAAAAAATATCACTCTGAAATTTTTGTTCAGAATAAATCGGAAGTGAAGAGCTAAGAAATTCACGGGGAATTGTCCGCAATAAGGCAGACAAATGATCATTTTCCCATTTTAGTTATTAGTGAAACTTTTCACACAAATTGTCGCTGTGAAATTTTGTATAAATTGTGTCGAATAGGGAGAGGGAAAAATCGCCAGGAATTGAAATTTATAATAATGCCAGAAAGTAAGTCATCCCCTTCTTTTTCATTCAGAAAAATTAATTATTCCACTTAGTGAATCTTCTCACTTTTTAACACTTTAGAACAAGGAAAACCATGCAAGAATGCGAAAATTTTCACTGTGAAATTTTGTTCAAAATAAGTCGAAAGGAGGGAGGGAGAAAATTCGAATTGAAATTGGCGCCCAGAATAAGGCCGGAAATTATTCCATGCTTATATTTGTTAATCATTTTCCATTTTATTTACTGGTGGAATTGTTCACACAAATAGTCATCAAATTGTTCCTCTTTTCTTTTCATTCAGACTAACCAATTTTCTCACATAGAAAATTTTCTTCCAAAATATTTAGAATGTGAAAAAAATTTACTGTAAAATCTTATTCAGAATAAGACGAGAGGGGAGGAATTGACTTCCTGCATTATTTTAGCTTCTCCCTTTTTAATAATTAGTGACAATTTTCACACAAATTGTCATCACCAGGGATGGTCCATGTGACGAATTTTTAGGTTTTCGACTGTCAAAAAGGTGTAAACGTCGAAAACGTCATATATTTGTATAAAATGTAATAAATGTAGTAAACGTCATTTATTTGAATATTATCACCATATACAGTTATTTTCAAGAATATATATATATTTTTTACATATATCTGACTATTCCTCACAAGAACTGATAAAAAATTATAAACATTTTGGAGAAGAAAATTTTGAAATTTGATATGGATTTGAATAAAGCATACGTAATTTCGAAATTGATTAATGGAAATAGCTATTTTGTCAAAAACCTAATGGTTTGGGGTGGGTTTCCGACGTTTCTGACGTATGTATTATACGTCGGAAATGTATGTCATTTACGCCACTGTTTCTGACGGACGCTCTCTGGTCATCATATTTCCCTTTCCCTACCATTCAAAATAACTAATTTTCTCACTTAGCGAATTTTTTCACTTGGAAATTTTTTAGAAAAGTCTAAAAATTTGTTTAGACCAAGTCGAAAGGGGAGAGGGGAAAATTTGTTCATGCTCGAATTTTCTCACTTTTTAACGAAATGTTATTGAAAATAAGTCGAAAGAGGAGAGGGAGAAAATTCAAGGGGATTTAATGACCCAAATAACACAAAAAAATTTCATCCTTACATTTGACATTTTTCTGATAAATTGTCATCACATTTCCCTTCCCCTTCCATTGAAAATAACTAATTTTTTCTCAGGATAACAATTTTTCTAAATTTTAAAAATGCTTTAGAACAAAAGGGAAAAGTGCGAACGTAATAACAAAATACGAAAAATGTTGTAAAGAATTTTTTGATAATTCACAGGGAATTGACATCGGTGAAATTTGTCCCTTGCAATCAGAATAGCTAATTTTCTCACTTGACAAATTTTCTCACTTTTGAAAATAGTTTAATTCTAAGGCGAAAGGAGAGAGGGAGAAAGGGAGAAAATGGAGGGGAAAATTCAAGTCGGATATTTTTCATTTTTCGGATTAATGTCAAATTTAAAATGTTTTTTTTTTATTATTATTTTAAAGTATAACTGTATAGTATAACATTTTTATTTTGCAGTTTAAGGAAACCTAATTTATGCCCCAACAATGTTTATGAACGTCTCATGAAGCCATGTTGGGATGCCAATCCAAAGATGCGACCAACTTTCCGGGAAATTATTGGTGTCATACAGTCAATTAACAATGAAAGCATCAGCACTATACCAAAGTCAGATTTTAATATATCTCCACCCACATCTCCTACATCATTAAATTAAATGAAAAACACAACAAAAAGAAATGAAACGAAACTCAAGTGCAAGTCTTTTTTATGGGAGTAAAAAAATCTAGTAACTAAATAGATAAGTTTATAATAAGATTTTTATTTTTTAATATGTATAGTTGTTGTAAGAAAAAAAAAATAGAACGGAAATAAACAACTCGACTAATTTAATCTCTCTGTAAAAGTGTTAATATATTTAAAAAAACCTATTAATTTTGTTATATATGAAATAGTATTTGCTAAGATATTTTTTAAATATTATTTTTAAGTTATATGTTTTTCGTTTATTTTAAGTGCCTTTTTCGAAACAAACAAACTAAAAATCCAATAACAAAAAAAAAAAAATAATTTTAAATATATGTGTGTGTATAGAAATAAGTTTTGCAATAACATATATTTTTATTTTATTAAAATTATAGTATAATTTATTAATATGTAAATCGTTGATCTATGTTTATATATACGTTTATTTTACAAAGATAAAAAAATATGTGTAAATGTTTTTAATGTAAATTTTAATTTTATTGTAAAAACCAGAATTATTATTATTATTCATGGCACAATTAAACTGCAACTGCAATCATCGAATTTTAACACAACAGAACTTTGGACGAAATTTTTTAGATTTTAAATGCACTTCATCTCTCTCTGTCTCTCACACACATACACATAATGCAACAAAAATAAAACTTGATCAACTAATTGATGTATGATCTTGCCTTGTAATATATATTTGTTTTTGTAATAAACATAAATATTTAAATTAAATTTAAATAAATGTATAAACGAATGTATTGTGTAAAAAGAAAACGACAAAACAGCCATTTTAACTTAAGAATAGCTGTACTTTTTTAAACGTAGTACTACATAATAATTATAAAAAAATGAAATCAAATTTCAGACACAACACTCTACACTAATTATATAGAAATAGAACCAACAACAAAACACACATTTACAAAAAAAAAAGAAAATAAACAAAAACAAACTAAAATAAATAAAAATTTTAAATGTGTACTTTAAAAAGAATGGTTTTATTTTATTTAAAGGATTATTGAAAATATCATCTAAATCGAAAATATCGAAATTAAATAAAAAGGCACTCGCAGATTTCTTCCCTTTATTCGTTGTGTCTGTAACATCGTTCAAAGCGGTTTTTGCCATCATAAAAAATGTTCTTTTATCTGCTGTAGTGGTTGTTCCAAACCAATGATGCTCATATTACATGCAATACTATTTGCAACATACTCTCCGGCCTATGCAGAACAACGGCAAATCTAATCGAGTAATATTAAACGATGATGGAAATCGTTTAAGCGATTTAAGGGGACCCCCCCATTCACGGGGTCAAAATTTTTGTTGATATAATTCGAATCTACACTGATTAAAAAATATTTCTACAAAATTTCAAGTGAAAATCTCAAGAACTCTTGAAGATATAGCCGATTTATTGTGTCAGCATCAAGTGACGGCTGAAGGGCTTCTCAAACTTTAAACGCGTTTTTCTCTTAACATTTTTTTGCGAATGGCGGGCACGATAACTCAAAAACTAATAATCCAATCGGTTCCAAATTTTGCAACGTTTCTCTGGGAGTGTATAGCTCTCGTATGAACTAGGATAAAGCCAATCGGTGAAGATCTTCCTTATTTTTTAACTTGGTTTTTGGTAAAAAATCGGCGATTTTCCAAAAATATTTTTTCAAAGGTCCACCACTTTGTTAATTTTAGAGCGAAGTCAATATTCCTAGTTCATACGAGAGCCAGACATGTACTCTTTCTAACACCGTTGGAATTTTCGGATTCCGATGTTCCAGTGAGGAGTTATCATGCCCGCCATCAAAAATAAGGACTTTTCTTTAATTACAAAAAACAACAACAAAACAATAACAAAAATTTTTTGTAAATTATTTTTCTTCTCTTTTAAATCTTCAAATATATATGTGCAAAGTTACAAACCTTAGGTTAGGTTAGGTTTGGGGATGTGCAGTCACATGTGTGACTGCAACACTCTGAGACCGGTTAGGTCCGTTGTGATCATCCACAAGAAAAGATACAGTGAAGAGAAGAGACCAAGAAGACAGATCTGTAGGGAAGAGAAGAGTAGTAAATTAAAGGGGGTGGAGAAAGATTGAAGGTCGATGGTCCTATGAGTCAGACAGAAAAAAAGCATTACGTGCCAAGGTTATGTGCTCCTAACCATTTTATGTTTCTAATTATGCTGTAGATTAGAGCAGGTTCGCTTGATGAGATGAAACTGAGAGACGGAAGGGTATGAGCACCCATTAGTCTGTGTCGCCTGTAAGCCAAGGCTGGGCAGTGACACAGGAGATGCTCAATTGTCTCCGTCTCCTCCTCGTCAACACAGAGTCTGCAGTAATCAGTTGCATCAAGATCCCATTTACTAGTAAGGACCCTGATGTTGCAGTGACCAGTGATAATTCCCGTCATCACTCTAATTTCAGCATTGTTCAGGTTCAATAGTGAGTGCGTTCTTTTGGTAGACAGAGTCGGCCAGATTGATCTTGACACGTTGCACCTAGGTTCGTTGTGCCAAAGTTCGCGGGCTGTTTCGTCAAAGAATGCCTCAAAGTTTCTATAGAAAAGACATATGGGTGGTTTAAGTGGGTCATCAGTTTCTAGATCGGTGGATTGAGATCCTCGTCTAGCTATTTCGTCCGCTATTTCATTACCCAAGATGTCACAATGTCCTGGTACCCAACACAACCGATAGCTATGGTTAAGTTCTTCCAGAGCTGTTCTACAATTGAGGACGGCTTCGGATTTGATGTAGCAAGATTTGATGGCTTTAAGAGCCGCTTGACTATCCACAAAGATAGTCACCGGTTCAACGACCTCAGCATCCAGGTTTTTTATCAATTCCGCTCCCTTCCAGATCGCGAAGATTTCAGCTTGGAAAACACTACAATTACTATCCAGCTTGTAGGTCAACTCAAGGCCTAGCCTTTCACAGTAGACGCCTGCCCCAGTACCTTCTTCCATCTTGGATCCGTCTGTATAGAAGGCCAGACCGTCCAGAGGAGGGTTACTTCTTTTCCAGTCGTCTCTACTAGGGATAACGACATCTACATCAAATCTAAGGATTGGTGATATATAGTCGCTTAGTTTAGCACGTTGGTCCAATGCTATACCTGGTTCGTTTAGAACACTACTATGTCCAAAGGTACAGTTCCGCCAGAGTTTTTGTTCGTGTAGCCTTAAGGCGCTACGCGCAGCCTGACACTTAATGCTGAGGCCCAGGGGCTTGAAGTACAGCATTGCGTTCAGAGCTGCTTGTGGCGTACTCCTTCTGGCTCCTGTAACTAAAATTGCGGCAGCTCTTTGTACCTTGTCTAGTTTACTAGATGTCGACTTGAGGCTCAGACAATTCCACCAAACAAGAGAGCCATAGGACAAGATGGGCTTCACCACAGTGTTATACAACCAGTGTATAGTCGATGGTTTAAGCCCCCAGCTTTTCCCAATAGAGTTTTTGCATGCATAGAGTGCAATCATTCCTCTCTTCGCCCGCTCCTCAACGTTCCTTTTCCATTGTAGTTGACAGTCCAGGATTGTGCCGATGTACTTTGCTTCGGGAGATAGGTGAAGTTGCACCCCATCCAATGTTGGTGGAACAAAGACACCGAGCTTACGCTTCCTAGTAAACATTACCAGTTCCGTCTTCGTTGGATTTACACCAAGACCATTTGCCTTGGCCCAGCGTGACAGCGTCAGTAAGGCCCTTTGCATAAGCTCAGAGATTGTAGACGGAAATTTTCCGGAAATCAATATCACAACGTCGTCCGCGTAAGCTACAACTTTGATACATTCCCCGTCCAATTCCCTCAAAATGATATTAATTACCAGTAGCCATAGCAACGGTGAAAGCACCCCTCCTTGACGTGCCTCTAGTTACTGTTTTCCTGATTCTTGTATCCCCCACACTTGAATTTATAATTCTGCTGTTAGGCATTTTATTTATCCAATATGTCAGAGTATCAGGAATGCCGACTTCCCTAAGTGAGTGGTTTATGGATTCAAGTTTAACGTTGTTAAAGGCTCCCTCTATATCTAAGAAGGCGGCCAGCGTAAAATTTGAGTTTTCCATGTTCCTCTAAATATATCCCACCACTTCGTGCAGTGCAGATTCCACAAACTTGCCCTTTATGTATGCGTGTTGTGAGTTGCTGAGAGAAGTGGTGTCTATACGACTCCTTATCTCCAGGTCGATCAGTCTTTCGAGGGTCTTGAGGAGAAAGGATGATAGGCTAATGGGTCTATAGTATTTTGGTGCAGAGTGGCTTGGTTTCCCTGCTTTGGGAATATAAGTGACCTTTACCTCGTTCCATAGATCCGGAACACACGAGAGAGTCAGACACGCAGTATAAATCTTAAGGATCAGATAAATACTTGGCGAGGCATATTGAAGCATCGCCGGAAGAATACCATCCGGTCCTGGCGATTTATACGGCTTAAATGTGTTGACCGCCCATCGTATCTTATTTCTGTTAACCACCCTGCTAATGAGATCCAGATCCGGGGTGGCAAAAGGCCGAGTGTCATCACGATCATCGTCGATGGTACCCATGTCTTTGCAACCCGGGAAATGAGTCTCGGCTAGGAGATTAAGAGTCTCAGAACCTGAGTCCGTCCACGCTCCATCTTGCTTCTTAATACTACCGATGGACTTCGGGTCCTTGGATAGTAGTTTTCGAAACCTAGCAGCGTCGTTGACCCCTTCTATCGACTCACAGAAATTTACCCATGACTTTTTCTTCGCGCGTTTTATCTCACTCTTGTATTTATTGAAACTAACTCTGTAGGAGTTCCAATCAGTGTCGAGTTTAGACTTATGCGCCCTGTTATACAGTCGTCTGGTCGCTTTCCTGAGCTCACCAAGTTCCTTGTTCCACCACACTGGCCGAGATTTCTTCCCAGGATGTGTGAGCGGACAGGATTCCTTATGGCAACATAAGAGAACGTCCGTTAGATTTTTCACGGCCCCGTTGAGTTCCACAGCTGTTCCTAAGTTTGTGTTAAGAGTCAGCTGGGAGTTCGTTAGCCCCGTGAATTTCTCCCAGTTTGTTCTCCTTGGATTCCGATAAGGCTGTTGTCTATCTCCGTCAAAAGAGTATTCGAAGAGAATCTTTAAATGATCCGAGAAGGAACATTCATAAGATACCCTCCAGTTCCTGATGACGGAGTCGTCTAGATTTGAGAGGGTTAAGTCAATGACCTCCTCTCTACCCCTAACTTTAAAAGTCGGATCACTACCCATATTACATATACGTAAATCATAGGATAAAATGAAATAAAAAACGGACTCACCTCGTATGTTTGTGTCCTTGCTACCCCATTGAAAATGGTGAGCATTTGCGTCGCATCCTAAGATAACATTGCAGGTGCTCGTCATTTCATCGAGCATCTTCCGTACACATGTGCCTGGTGGGTCCCTCTCCTCAAAGGGCATATAGACTGAGGAGAGCAGGGTGGCCTTCCCCGTCTTGTGCTCCAGCCTCACAGTGCACATGTCACCATTGCTGTAATTAGACAGAAAGATTAAATGTAAGCTCTTCCTACCTACTATGCATGTTCTCACCTTGTCCCCCGTGGACGTGGCGAAGATATCAAAGTTGGCATTCCTTAGTCCAGAAACCATATTTATATAAATTATGGCTCCTGAACTAAGGCAATGTCCACTTCCGAGTTCGTGAGGGACAGGAGTAGTTCGGCGGCTGCGGCCTTGCAATGATGTAGATTGATCTGCATTACAAACCTTAACAAGCATTGGTATTGATTTGCCAGCCCATTGAAAATCTTGAAAAATTAAAATCGAGAATGGGGGGGTTCCCTTAACGTAATTATTCAAATCCGTTATTTTCAACAGACTAAGAACGAAGAAGAAAAAGCCTTCGTCTTATTGAAGACCAGAAGAACTATTTCTTATGGGTATTCCCACAGCCGAAAGGTCGTCTCAAAGAGGGCAAACACATTTTCTTATAGATGACCAAAAGGTATATTTATAGAAGGCCAAAGGGTTTTCACAAAGAAGACCCAAAAATATTCTTATAGATGAAATATAAGGACTTCCCACAGAACTTCAAAAGGCATGCTCACAAAGACCAAAAGGACCACTCGACGAACACCAAAAGGCCTTCTTAAAAGCGAGAAAAAATCTGCTTATAAAATACCAAAAGATATTCTTATAGAAAACCAAATTGAATTCTTACCACATACCCATATCATTTTTCAAATGTCGCCCAATACAAAAACAAAATTTCTTATTAATAATTTATTTCTTATTACTAATTATTTCCATATTATCGGCGTAACACTTACAATTACTATCAGTTCATCAAAACGAAAAAGAAAACTTAATCTACTTTGGCCAGTCGCCCTGTCAGTTAGAACCCTCAGCGTTTTTCTTCTTCAACGCTTCCATAACACCGGCAAAATTTGCTGTTTTCTTTTTAACCGATTTTGATTTAGGTGTACCATGGCGACGCAGTGGTTGGGCAACATCATCACTGAAGTCAAAATCATTCGGTTTCATGGGACTGCATGGAGGCAACAGAAGCATGAATTAATTCCATATCTTATAATCAAATATTTTTTCACTTACTCATTTGGTTCGGTGACATCGGCCGAATTGCTTGGCTCCTTGTTACTGCTTTTTATGTCCGGCGAGGGTGGCCGTCGACCTGGACATTCCCATTCTAATTCCAAAATAGCACCATTTTCCAGCATATTGTAATAGGTTTCCAACTCCTCTGCCGATGGAAAGAACTCATTGTCCTTGAGTGATGATTCTACGGTCGAAGAGACTTCTGAGGACATTGTGAGTGTGCGAAGCTTTCCGGTGATGATCGTTGTTGTTGTTGTTTCATTCAACTTGAAAGCACAAATACTATTTAATTCTTTTGTTTTCTTTGATGTTTTTTATTCTTTAATTTATTATTAATCACTAAGTTGTTATTGTTTTATTGAACTTTTCCACCTCGCACAGTTGTGGACGACAGTAATTTGCTGCTGTTGTAAAACTTGTAAAATTAGTAGATTCTTTTCGGTTCCACCTGCTAACGAATGGGAGGAGAAGACAAAATGGCCGATAAAGATGAACTCAAAATGGTATAACCGAAAGTTTACGAATGAGGTGGGATGGAGATGGAAACCGTGTTGTTTACGAATGAGGTTTAGGCAAATTATGATTAGGGATAAGTAAATCGACTTTCGATTAATCGAAAAAATTACAAATATGAAAATTTTACAAATATTATATAGATTGGGTAGATCCGGAACGAACAATAATAAGCTTATTGATATTATTGATAATGTACAGACGAGCGTTGTTCGCTCTCTCATTCGTTGTTCGACCCTTACTTAGTTCCCCATAGCAAATTGAGCGAACACCGACTTTTGTACGTTGTTCAATTCGAATCACTCTCTGAATAACCAAGAAATTTATAAAATAATATAAATATTTATAAAATTTTCAACTTTGTAGGGTAGATTGGGTAGATCCGGAAACGATATTTCTTCAACTAATCGATTAATTGTAAAAAAATCGTTCATTATCGCAATGGCCTATAAATAAGGTCACCAAGATCACCAATCGAAATCGGAAAACTGCTGTTTTTTCTCAAGTCTAATGTCAAAAATTTCGACATTGTTTACGTTCTCATAATGGAAGTCAATTCACAATAATGCATTTTGACAGGAAACTTGAGAGGTATCGATAATCAGCTGGTCTCCCTTGGTGACCTTATTTATAGGCCATGGATAGGGATAAGTAAATCGACTTTCGACTAATCGATTCATCGACTTTATGTATTGAAAAGTCCAAGGCAAAATCTATTAATAAGGTCACCAAGATAGCAATCGAAATCGGAAAACAGCTGTTTTTTCTCAAGTCTAATGTCAAAAATTTCGACTTTGTTTACGTTTTCATAATGAAAGTTGTTGCGTGGGACTGACTACATCACCAATTTTCTTTTAATTAAGTTAAAAAAAAATTAAATAAAAAGGAAAAATTTGTCCGTGACCTCCCGACCACAACAACCGGCACTTTAGAAATGAAGCGGAAATGCTGTGGTACCAAAAATTGCCGCTACTGTCAGAGTTGCATTAACACCGATTAGTATCGATGTTTATTAATCGGATATGCAACTCTGCGATAATTATAGGGATCGCTAGGTCGTAGATAGAAAAAAATGATAAACAGCAGGAAAAAAGAAAAGCCCGAAAAGAGGGAAAATTCGGCGTCGTCCCCTGCAGTATAAAAGGACCCCAAAGGGAAAAATGCGCTCTCATTTGAACAGTGGTGCGATACGACAGTTTTTCAGAAAATAAAACAAACTCGAATATTAGTTTTATTAAAGGCCTAAATCTGCCTTAACTGATTTTTATTTATGTTGTGGGCGTTAAAAACAGAGTGTAAGTGTAAAGTCATTGTGTAGTGTGTGATTGTGTCGACTTATGTTGTTTTTTGTGCGTTTTTTTGTTTACAGGTTAAATCTAGGTTAAGTTGTGTTGTCCATAAGTGTTTATTAAATAATGATTCTAAATATCTATATGTAAGAAGCATTAACCTAGGTATTTTCGTAAGATATAGTGATTATGGGGTTGCCCCAATTTATGTAGGTTGTTTTGTGTTTAGTGTGGACTAATTAATATGTCCAGAAAAAACCTACTAAGCGAGCTCATTTAGGAAGGTATAACAATTTTAATATTTAGGAGAAAAGCCTATATTGGCATTGCGTGATATCAACATAAAGAAAGGGTAAAAATCCAATGTTTAATGAATCACAAAATTTATAGAGAGTAGTTAATGTTTCATTCTTATCGTGTTTTATCTATTAAGGAAATTATGTCAATAAACTGTTTTTGATTTGTTTGTTAAAAATAATATGATGTTCTGATTGTTTTTGTGAGAGAGGAGAGTTAGGATATTGTAATGAGGTGAGTGTACGTGGAATTCGGGGCCCTTAAAATGTTGTTATTTTTTTATAGGATCTGAGGGTCAAGGTAGGGTGGGCAAGTGTGGGAGTAAAACCATCAATCTCCCTTGTTTCAGGTGTACCAGGTGTTTGTGTTGTATAGTTTTGTCTTTATTTATGTTTGTCGAAATAAAAATTTAATTGTTCGTCCTCTAGGACTATTGGTGTCTGGGATGGAACCGCCCTGATTATTGGCTCCTGAGCTAGCGGCCACTGATACACCATAGTGCCGAAGTAGATGGCACGTAACAAAGTCAATTCACAATAATGCATTTTGACAGCAAACTTGAGAGGTATCGATAATCAGCTGGTCTCCCTTGGTGACCTTATTTATAGGCCATGTCCCCATCAAAGTAATCGTTCCCTTGTGGTTGTTGTATTTTCGATAACATATAACGCGACGGATGGCTCAACGCGAACATTCTGCTTAGCCCTTTAAATTCAAGCAGAATGCTCGCGTTGAGCCATCCGTTGCGATATGTGTTATCGAATGCGTTAACGCAATAACAAAAACGCTCAAGGGCTAAGCAGAATGCTCGCGTTGAGCGTTTTTTGTTATCGCGTTAACGCACGCAAAAAGTTAAAATATATTTAACTCCAAAGCGCAGCGCACATCAACTTCGAGCGTTTGTGTTATCGTTTCCTTGTGGTTGTTGTATTTTCGATAACATATAACGCGACGGATGACGCGAGCATTCTGCTTAGCCCTTTACATTTTTTTAGTACTGGAACAGACCAAGATCTATTAATAAGGTCACCAAGATAGAAATCGAAATCGGAAAACAGCTGTTTTTTCTCAAGTCTAATGTCAAAAATTTCGACTTTTTTTACGTTTTCATAATGGAAGTCAATTCACAATAATACATTTTGACAGCAAACTTGAGAGGTATCGATAATCAGCTGGACTCCCTTGGTGACCTTATTTATAGGCCATGGATCTATTAATAAGGTCACCAAGATAGCAATCGAAATCGGAAAACAGCTGTTTTTTTCTCAAGTCTAATGTCAAAAATTTCGACTTTGTTTACGTTTTCATAATGGAAGTCAATTCACAATAATGCATTTTAACAGCAAACTTGAGAGGTATCGATAATCAGCTGGTCTCCCTTGGTGACCTTATTTATAGGCCATGGTCCAAGGTATATTTAATAAGGTAGCCGCATCGGCCCAGCTGTTGGACAAATAAATGTCAAAAATGTTGTTGTAATGTTGAACCAAAAAATTAAAAAAAAATATATATAAATGAAAATCTCCGAATTTCGAAGAGCTTTTTTGGCAATACTTTTATTAACATTTTCTACGAGAATTTGTGTAAAAAAATCTTGTCAATCAGTTTGTTTTGGCAAAATATTTTTGACATATCAAAATACAACAACCGATGTTTGTTGTAGAAATTCGCCGATGCGGCTACCTTGTATATGTACCTTGGAAAAGTCTAAAAGTCGAAGTCGACTTCTGATCTTTGAGAAAATCGCAAAGACGACTTTTTAAGATCGACTTCCGTTTTTTTTCAGAAATACTTGGTTTTTTGTTATCGCGTTAACGCACGCAAAACGTTAAAATATTGTTACGAATATAAATTTAGATTTAAGTTACTTTAGATGAATTCCGTTAATTTAAGAATTTGAATTGTAACGTAAATTTCTACTACGCAGTTTATTTGAATAACTTCACAACAACAACTACTGGAACAGATTTTATAGATTTTTGAACAACATCCTTCCATTTCCTCTTTCATTGTCTATTTTTTTGTCGACGTACAATTCTTGTTAAACGTCATCATTGATGATCGCTTAATTCCTCTTTCTTTGTTACCCCCTCACCTGTATATGTGTTGTTGTTATTGTTTACTCAATGTAAGTTTGTATGTGTTGTTGTTATTGTCTGCTCAATGTAAGTTTGTATGTGTTGTTGTTATTGTTTACTCAATGTAAGTTTGTATGTGTGTTTGTTGCATTGGTAGATTGTTTATCTAGGTGTTACCATTACTAGAAACTTCTGTAGCTACAAGCAAGGCTCATATAAATAGGGGAAATGGAAAGGCAGTGAGTCAGTTGTGAATCAGATCGCGAATTGAAACCGTCGTGTAAAGTAAAGTGCAAAGTAAAGTTGTGTGAATAAAGTCATTGTAATAATCGTAATCTGAAAGAACCCGCGTTTTATTTGGTACGAATTGTATCGGGAAATAAAACAACGACTACACGGGATTAAGTAGGATATTTTACTCCGAATGTCAAAAATTTCGACTTTGTTTACGTTTTCATAATGGTTGTCAATTCACAATAATGCATTTTGACGCAAACTTGATGAGGTAGCATTCTGCTGGTCTCCCTTGGTGACCTTATTTATAGACCATGGAACAGACCGTTTGTTGAACAACAATAATCGATGTTATCGTTTCTCTTTGACAAACAGATGTCAACATGTTCATTATTTTTGAGGTTATATAAAAGGCAATCATTCTCCAATCGCTGCTGTAATTCGTTCGGCCAAAGTTTTATTTTAGTGTAAATCTTTAGGAAAATTACAAAAGAAAAGTACAATAAAAATGTCGGACTTTGATTCATTGAGCTCGTCATCTGGTGACAAGGAATTGCAAGAATTCCTTATGATTGAAAAACAAAAGGCGCAAGTTAATGCACAGGTAAAGAGGGGAATCAATACAAATATGTTCAATCAATGTTATCAATTGGTGGTTTTATCAATGAAAATATTTACAATGCCGCTTCCTCTTTCAGATACATGAATTCAATGAAATCTGCTGGGATAAGTGCATCGGCAAACCAAGCTCGAAATTGGATAGTGCCACCGAAACATGCCTGGCCAATTGTGTGGATCGTTTTATTGACACTTCACTGCTGATAACACAACGTTTTGCCCAATTGTTACAGAAAAACCAATGAACCGCAACGAACGTAATCAATCATGCACATTGTTTTTGAATGAATTACACCATTACGACGGCAGTACAAGAATTCCTTAGTTGGAATGTTTTAGTCAAGCAATTCATAATAATAGACACACACAGAGACACGCGATTTTTAGGATATTCCATAAAGAAAGTTTGGTTTTCATTATTATTTTTATGAAAACGATAATTGAATTGGTAAATTTTGTTTTGTTATTTAATGTTTTTGTTTTATTAAAAAAAAATAAAATGAAATTTACTAATTTGAAATAGTAATTCAAAATAGTTTATATTCCATCAAAAAAAGTTGTTATTGGCCTGTTCCCGCACTCAAAAATTGGTGAACATTTTCAAATTTACCAAGGGAATATTGAAAACAATTTCGTTTAATATAAGATTCTCATAGGTTCTGGAACAGAGCATTTTAACTAGTGATCCGAGAAAATGCAGAGGCCATACTTTCTGAAATATGGGCCTCCTTTCTTGGGGTCAATGTTTTTCTCATTTTGAAGTGGTTGGTCCTGATTATGGTGAAAGTACCACTTACCGGAGGAGTGGACTTCCAAATTACGGTAAGTTGTCATCTGTGTATACGAGAAAATCTTAAATCCCAAGATATGGACCGACCTCCCATATAATTTATTTATGAACCAAAAACATTCGACCTCCATTTCTCGGTATGCACGGACTTAATTATGAAGTGTAATTATAAAATAAATAATGAGAACCTCATCTACTTCAAAATGGTAAAGGTAAACTACAAGGCCCCAAGGAAACATGGAAGATATAGATTTTCGCAGGAAAAAAGTATATCGTTGTAATCAGGTCCCTTAGGACTACATATTATAACACCGTATTTTACATTCACATAGTATATATTTGATTTTTTTTTAATTTTAAATATTTTGAGGACTTTCATCAAGCAAGAAGTACAGAAAATCAGCCATCCGAAGCACCATCTTTTTGATAGGCACCAACCCATCACAAATATTCTAGACCAAGAGCCCTAAATTAAATTCTATTACTAAAATGAACTCTTTTAACAAAGCATTTTCCTCAATATATAAAAAATATATATAAATTTATTTCTTTATTTAAATCTTAATTTCTACGCAACTACACACATCTACAAAGCTTAATCTATATATCTTATACAACAATTAACTTTTGTCCGACATTATACCCTTGGATTTTTTAAGATTTCTATAAAGTTCAACAAGTTTTTCACGTTCTTTCTCCAACATGTTTCGTGTATGTTCGGGTAAATCTTTACGTTTGCCTCGCATCTGTTCCTTTGTAACTCGGCCCGTGGATTTTGTAATTTTGGTAGTGCTGGTGGTAGTTTGGCCATTCGATTTGGTGCTTGTCTCATCCAATAATGATTTAAGCAATAAATTGTTTTTCTTGCCGGGCTAAAATAAAAATAGAAATACATTCAAAGAATAATAGAAAAATAAATTTTAACCCTTAAGACCTACCCTTGGTACTGTTTCACTTTTCTCGGCCTTTCGTGGCAATGTTAAGGCTGTCGGCGGTGCATGTACAATTTCACCAAACTTAATAACATCTCTTTGATATTCCCGTGTCTCTTTCGATGTTTCCTGTTTCCGTTCCTCTTCATCCTCTTGTATGGCTTGTTTAATTAATTGTTTAGCCAATTTCGGATCAATTGGTTTAACGTCCTTTTCGGGTTTCTTTTTGCCACCAGCCTTACCGCCTTTACGTTTTTGCTTAAGCAACTCATCAATTTCATTTGGTGGTTTCTTTTTTATAGAGATTGCTCCGGTTTTGGGATCACGTACCACCTTAACACCATATTTCGCCTCATATTGTGCCTCCTTCAAACTGGCCGAAGTAATGCGATTGACGCGTTTCAAATACTCAACATCATCTTCGCCAGGTAATTGTTTGATTGTTTTGAATTTATTGCCATCACCAGCAGCACCAGTCGAGGCTTTGGAATTCTTACGATTGTGGTGTTTGTCTTCTTTGGGTTTATCTTCAATACCGCTGTGTATACGCTTTATTTTCTTACCCGATTTGGCATCTTCAGTGAGCTTTTTCAATTGCTTCAATTTATAGGATAGCGGTTGATCATTGTCCTTGCTGGGTGGGGCATTGACAACATTCTTTAGCCTGAAATAATTTAATGGGATTAGATATAGGTTTGTTGACAACTAAGGGATTGTACGTACTTCTTTTCCTTCTCTTCCAATTGACGAAGAGGATCACGTATACCGTGATGTTTTCTTGCGGGAATTTTACGTTTTCTAACCATTGTTGGAGATATAAATTTGCCCTATTACTATACAAACGTCTCCTTTGCTCATTAATTAAAAGGTCCCATGTGCTAATGTTTACATTTTCTCACACATTTCGATATATTTTTCAATAATCGATTGCACATTTATCGATACGGCTTCTACTTCAGTGATGAGTAAATAAATATATGATGGCATGTTCTGACGGTCACTTCAACAATGTTGTTTGCTCTTAAAATTAAGCGGTGTACACACTACCACTTTTGAATGACACTATTGATCATTTTTTGCTTGTTTGATAGTGTAGCCTCTCAGGTCAGTGATCGATAAAAGAAGCTGCCACTCAAAGATGCTAATGTGTACATGAATTAACGTCTGAGTGGATTTCGTAAATCTAAACGTACCTTGAAGCTGAACCTTGCCATCAAGTGGTCTGTTCCGTACTGCAAGAATCTACTATTTTCTTCGATATCATAAAGGATTACTGGAATTATTTCGATTATTCCTGTGGTTATTATTCGGACCATCTCGCCAATCATTGTGGTTATTATTCGGACCATCTCGCCAATCATTGGAGCCATTTCTTCCATGATGTCATTCCAATTGCTAAAACGGCTGCCATCACGATTGTTGGACGGACCGTTATCACCCCTCCAGGGACCATCATTTTCCCCACGACCACCTCCTCCCCAACGTTCATCACGTTTATTGCTACGATTAATGCGGTGTACACACTAGCATTTTTGAATGGCACTCTTGCCAAAATTTTGCTTGTTTGATAGTGTGGCCTCACATGTTTGTCATTCATCAGGCAACCACAAAAATATTTATGGTTGTTGGACAGTCAGTAATCGATAAAAAAGTTGACAGTCAAAAATGATAGTGTGTACACCGCTTAAGGTTTTTTTTTGAATATCCGCGGTTGCTTGCCAATCATCTGGCTCAGCATTGTCACGACCCTTTGAATCTTCTTGCCAATTGTTGGTAACAATTGGCTCGCTCAAAGCGAGCATTCTGCTTAGCTCTTTAACGCGATAACAAAAAACGCTCAGCGCGAATCTTCCATCTTCCCATTTTTCACCAAGTCTCCCACATCCACCACCACCACGATTCATATTTGGTATATTCCAGAACCTGCAAGTAGCGTTTTTTACTATGTGTTATCGAAAATACAACAACCACAAGGAAACGATAACAAAAACGCTCGATGTGCGCTGCGCTTCGGAGTTAAATATATTTTAACTTTTTGCGTGCGTTAACGCGATAACAAAAAACGCTCAACACGAACATTCTGTTTAGCCCTTTATTGCTTCCTTGTGGTTGTTGTGCTCAACGGATCTATTCATCCCTTAACATCAAATGTTGCCTGGCCACTTTATTACTCATTAATAGCACTTGTCGATATGGCCGTAATTTATCGATTATTCTACCATCCCTAGTACATAACCAACTTTTGAGTTCTGCGGGTAGAAAACTTCGTTTGTTCTAAGTAAATTCTACAAAAAGAATATATACTGTCTCGTTTCGGCCCACTAAAATTATCAACAACTTTCTTCAGACTAAATCTTTCTAACAAAAATAAATTTCAGACATAAAACACAATTAAAAAAAAAAAAACAAAAACATTGCGAATTTGTTCTTTTCGATAATTATCCATACAATCGAATAATAGACGAATGTTTTGTGGTGTTTTGTCATCCCTAGTTTTCATTGAATGTAAAATGGCGACAATTTTCCATAACTAAATTTTGTGGATGGAATTTTTCTTATAGTTTTTTTATTGCTGCAGACAATTTATTTAAGAAAATTGACCGATTAGTTGTTACATTTAAAAATCGTTGGTTCTTTGCATTCAAGCCGAAGCACGTTCAAACACAATCTCAGTACGGTTTGGATCGTCGAAAATTTCTTTTGTTTGGCAAAAAGGTGTAACGGAGTTGTCGGCATAAATAATGTGGAATCAGTGGTCGCAATATGCGGCACAACCCCCGCTGCCAATGACAGCGGCACCGCCACCACCACCCAGTGATCCATCACAAGCGGGGGCACCACCGCCACCTGGACCAGCTGCACCAATGGTTGGTCCGGCTGTGGCACCTCTACCTACTGCCGCAACGGCAGTGGCAGCAAATCCCGCTGTTGCCGCTGCAGCCACAAATCCCTACTCCCAGTACACGGCTGCCCAGTATGCTGCACTGACACCAGAGCAACAATATACACTACAGCAACATTGGCAACAATGGCAAAAATATCAAGAAGAATATGCCAAATGGCATGCCCAGTACGGTGAACAGGTAAGTCAATATTTTAATTTTTTCCCACTAGAGTCAGATTACTTATGTTTTCTTTGTCTTTTGTAGTACAAGCGAGAAATGGAGGCAGCAACTAAACCTGCTGCAACTGCACAAGTTGCCACAGCAGCAGCAGTTCCAGCACCTGGATATCCGGGATTTATTGGTCCAGTACCTCCAACTCCGGCACAGGAAGCTGAAGTTAAAGCTAGTACAACAACAACGACAACGAAAATAACTGGACAACCGCAATTATACAATCAACCACCTCCACAAATTGCTCCCGGTAATCAGTACTCCGTTTCGAGGCCACCGCCACCAATAACCGGTTCACATCAACAAGGTACATCCCAACCGCCACCATCTCAACCTTCATATCAACAACCACCACCTCAATGGCAACATCCTCAATCTTTTAATCAGCCACCACCCAATTTCAATGCTTCTGTGGCACCGCCGGGTAATTATCCATCGGCACAAAATGTACCAAATCAATGGACCTCAGGTCCCCCGCCCTTTTCCAATCAAAATAATCAACCTCCACCACCACCAGCTTCAGATCAATTTGGTGCTCAAAACAAGGGACCCGGAGGTAATAAGGCTGGTCCAAATGATTGGAATAACAGAGGCAGTTTCGGGGGACCAGATAATATGAATCGTGGTGGTGGAGGTGGGAGAACTGGTGAAAAATGGGAAGATGGACCACCTCCTAATCGTGGTAATGTCAATAGTGGACCTAATGACTGGCAGCATAATAGACCACCTCCTAATGTTGGAGGTGCCAACAATTGGCAAGAAGATTCAAAGGGTCTTGACAATGCTGAACCAGATGATTGGCAAGACAATCGCGGAAATTCAAGAAATCGTAATCGCAGCAATGAACGTGATGAACGTTGGAGAGGAGGTGGTCGTGGGGAAAATGACGGTCCCTGGAGGGGTGATAGTGGTCGCGACGGTAGTCGTTTTAACAATTGGAATGACAATCGTGGAAGAAATGAGCCCAATGACTGGAGAGATGGGCCCAACAATCGCGGAAATAATAGAAATAGCTCCGGTAATCGTGCAGACAATGATAATCGTGACATGGGTCCAAATAATAACCGTTTCAGTGGTGGTAGTGGCGGTTGGGACAACAATCGTCCTAATAACTGGTCCGATAATTCGAGAGGCCCAAGAAATTGGCAAGATGGTCAAAATAATCAAGGAAATAATTGGAAAAACAATGGACCCAATAATCGTTTTGGTGGTGGTCCTCCCCATAACCAGGGTGGAAATACTGGCGGTCGCCCAGTACCAGACATCGATGAAGAGATGTTCGATCGTCAATTCAAACAATGGGAAGAACAATTCGAGGATTGGAAACGCGCCAATGCCAATCACCCCGATCGTGAAATGTACGAACGTTACGAACAAGAATTTGAGAAACAACGTAAGCGGATAATCGAGAGGCGTGAACAAATGCGACGTCGAAAAATGGAACGTATGGGTTTGGATCCAAATCAAGCACCACCACCCTCCTCAAATATGCCAGGAACTTATAGCAGAGACTCGTCTAGAAATCGTGATGACAATTCTTCCCTTGGGAATAGAGATGATGAAAAATCCCGAGACGATGGAGTACCATCTCAAAAATTGGATGACAAAAATAATACAAAGGAATCTGAAGAAGATAAAAATACGGAAGACACTGCCCCTACCACACAATCTAATGCCCTAGAACCGAATAAATTTAATGTTCAAAAATCTACCCCATTGGGTAAACGTAAATCTCGTTTTGATAACAGTGGCCCAACACCCAATAAGGTGGGAAAACCCGGAAATCAATCTATCAAAGGAGGTAACAACAATGCGGCTGAAGTTATAAATCTCGACGATGACGACGATGATGCTTGCGATAACCGAAAACAATCTGAATCGGAATCAGCTGGTGAGACTATGACTGGAATATTTAAGAAATCCGATGGTATTCCGGGGTTAGATTTAGTTAATGATGGAAGTGTTGCTACAGATTCGGAGCCGGTAAAAGATAAAGCAGATGATAAAAACCTGGATGCTCAGAAGAAACCCCTTAAGAAAAATGATAAACCTATTGCTGAGGTTAAACCCGCTACGTCTGCTGCAGTTATACCGGATATTTCGAAGACATTAAACGATCCCGAATTTATGAAGAAAATTTCTGAAGCTGTGGCCAAGGCTCAAGGTAAAGATGAAAAACCCATGCAGCATGGTAGTGATTGGCAGCGTAACAAAAATGATTTCGATAATGACAATTCAAATGATCGATTTTCGGCGGCTGCCAAATCATTTGCTGAAGATGAAAATTCAAATGCCAGTTATGGTCGATCTTCGAGGCAAGGAATGGATGACGATATGCGACAAGATAATTTCGGACCCAATCGCGGAGGTGGTAATAATTGGGGTCCCAATAATGGCCCAGGAGGACAATGGGGAAATAATGATTTTAATAATTGTGGTGGTCCCAACAATTGGAGAAATAATGGCGGTCCCAACAACAATAACTGGGGACCCAACGGTCCAGGTGGGCCTAACAATTGGGGACCTAATGGTCCTGGTGGTCCTAATAATTGGGGACCGAATGGCCCGGGTGGCGGACCGAACAATAATAACTGGGGTCCCAACAACAACAATTGGGGACCCAATGGCCCAGGTGGCGGACCGAACAATAATAACTGGGGTCCAAACAACAACAATTGGGGTCCTAATGGCCCTAACAACAACAATTGGGGTCCTAATGGCGGTGGACCTAACAATTGGGGACCAAATAATAGAGGTGGACCCAACAATTGGGGTCCAAATAACCGAGGCGGCGGGGGTGGTCCCAATAATGGTGGTGGACCATGGGGTAGAAATGGAGGTTGCGGACCTTGGGGAAATAATGGTCCAAATAATAATGGCCCCTGGGCGAATAATAATGGCCCTTGGTCAAATAATAATGGCCCCAACAACAACAACGGACCTTGGGGCAACAATGGAGGTCCTTGGAATAATAATAATGGTGGTGGTGGCGGTAATGGACCCAACAACAATTGGTCTAACAATGGCAATAATTTTGGTCCCAATTTCCGTGGACCCAATAATAATCGCAATTTTGGCCCAAATGGACCCAATAACTCAAACTTTGGCCCAGATGGTCCCAACAGTCCCAATGTTGGTCCCAATAGCCGCAACAATGGACCAAATAATAATATGCCTGGACGCAATTTTGGACGTGATGGCCCACAAAATCAAGACGACGATTCATCAAATAATGCTCAAATGCCACGTAATGTCAATAATCCATTCCGGCGTAATGAAAGTTCGAAGACACCCTCATTGGATGGTGGAAATTCCCCTAGGCCATGGACAAAAGGAGCAGGGTAAGTTATCTTAAATTGAATTATTATTATTATTATTGTTATTGTAAAGAAATAATTCCTATAAACGTATACACGGTTATAACATTTTTAATGGATTATATATGAAACTTACGGCAAATTCATTTCGCCTGAAAGTATGCAATACTAAAATGTGAAAACTACTATATTGCCTTCGTTAAACATTATTAGCATACACCTTATTTAGTAAATATCCTATCTATTATAGAAGGAAGGATTTCCTTTACCACCAAAAAAATATCCTTGAACTCATAAGGTTTACAGTTGGTAATGTCCTTCCCTTAATGTTTTGCAAAAAAGGGCCAAACAAATTGCTTTTTTCGATATGTGAACCTATCTAGCTAGCAACCAAACATCATGAATCGATCTATGAAAATTGTAGTTGCCCTCCTCAACCATAATTTGTGTTTTTTTTTTTTTTTGCAAAAATCAATTAGACTATTTAACTTACTGTACTGATACAAATCCATTCACGTTTGACAGTTAACAATATTGGAATTTATTCCATTTCTTTTCCTCTCTTTTCATTGTTTGCCACTCTACAACTCGACTACGTGTATCTACTGAAAACAAAACGAAACAAAACAAAAAAATACGAACGTATTTTCTCCGGTTATTTTGGGTTAATATAGCGGTAAATCTAAGTTTGACGATAACAAGAGGACAAACAGGAATCGTCGTCGAAAATAGGCAACATATACCACAAATCTAACCGTAAAAAAAAAACAAAATAAAATACAAAAAATATCCCTGAAAATGAAAAACAAAACAGAAGAAAACAACTAGAATTGAAATAATTATAAGTCTAACTCACTCACTCTCTCTCTCTATCTTTTAAATCCGTTTATGTGAATTACATATATTTGATTTAAAAACTATCGATCGCAGATAATTGATTCCTTTTACCTTAACTACATTCACACACACACATACACTCACCACACAATCATCTACACATACACCACAATTCTCCTACTATATTATATGGCTAAGATTTTTCTCATTACAGCTTCATGCTGTATAGATAAAATAACAATTTATAGAGATTGTTTTTTTGAGAATAGTAGTTAAAAATACCTACACATACATACACAATGAAATAAACAATATGTGTCTCCCTAATTTACTTAATGCTTAAGTAATTATTCATTGAAAAGAAAATTCTCGTTTTATTAACTGAACTGAAGAATTTTTGTTTTTTGCCAATAAACGAAATATAGTTATTACAAAAAAATAATAACATTTTTAATTTTAATTGATAAAAAACCTCAGAATGTTGTCAGTCTCTATATTCATTCGGCCGGGTCGAATTTAAAAAATAAAATATTATTCGTATTAATATTCAAATCAAATATTTTTTGGTTACAGTTTCAAAATAACTTTCGTAAACTGAAGCTACAAAATATTGCAAAATGTTATTATATAAAAATTACAACTGATAATCGTTTAATTATAACCAGTACAAAAATCGATTTTATTATTTGAAAAATATAGAGTACCGGATCTATCTTCCGCAAATAAATGTTATTAACGGATCCTATACTTTATACGATTTTTTTTGAAAATATATATACACTCAGTAGTAAGTCTGCGTACAACCTTACGCTTTACTCTACAAAGGTCTGGGTCACTACCTCTTAAAGTGACCCCCTTAACGCTGTGGTGTCATGCGACCTCGTGCCCATCAGCGTTCTATGGTTTGCAGTCAGGGTCTCGACTGTATTAGAACGGAGCCTTGTAAAAACAAAAACAACATGGTATGCGATTTTGGTGTAACTGCCATGGCAACCTCTGTCTCGAACTCTACAAGGTCAGACTTCAATGAACCCCCAAAAATGTTGACGAGCCAAGCTAACCCCCTGTACCTCTCTTTTGCCTCAAATCCTGTTACTCTCAACGACGTGAGCGAAAGCCTCACGGATCTTCTCCTCAACTTATTAGAGTAAACCGGCTCCTTTCGCCTTAGTCAGGAGAGTATCCCGAGAATCAACTCTGGGACGACTCACCCTTCTCAGACGAGGAAGACATCATGGAAACTACAGTGATTAGCACTACGATAACGAAGTAAGGTGAGTCCTCCCAGATGATGAGTAGGGTAGTAAACCCTAGCTTGGTTGAGGATCCGAATTCAATCTCGATGGTCTGTAGTGACGTCGCGAGTCTTCTCAGGCAGTTGACTGACGAAGCCGAGACTGGGACTGATGAGACTCCCGTCGTTAAGATGGATGAATCATCAATACCTGAAACTGCAAGACAAGTCAACGCCAAGGAGATCGCTGCCAAGAATATGTACCGGAGAGCGCTTCAACCGATTCATTGGGCGGCATAGTGACTCCATCACGGAAAAGGAGTTCCTTTTGATCAAGGACTCAGTTTCACAAGACCGCCATTCGAAAAAACCTTGAAAAAGAAGCACTTAAATAAGCCTCGGGAATTTTTGGAAAATAGTAATTTTCTGAGATGAGAACAAGTTTTGTGTTTTTTTTTTTTTGGAATCAAAGGGCGCAAGATGGTATAGCGAAAAAAGGTTACGGGGCTCGATAAGAACAAATTGGTACCGACTGTGAAACATGGCGGCGGCGGTGCAATGATGATGGGGATGTATGGCTAGTACTGGTGTGGGACAATTGGTGTTCATCGAGTCTACTATGTATAAATATGCGTACCTTAATATTTGAATGGCAAATTTGAAGCGGAGCAGTGTGCTTGGGATCATTATCTTATGACATGGTTAAGCTTTGGATACTCTATAACATCCCTAAACCGCTCCAAACGCCGTCACAGTCTCCTGATCTGAACCCAATCGATCACCTAAGGGAAGCCCTGGTGTAATGACAAATACAACATCACAAAATTACCTCTAAGTATAAATATAATATCTTTAAAGAAATTTTCACAAGCTGGCCTCTTCGATGTCAAAGCGCTTAGCAGAAGTTTTAAAACCTAAAGGCTATCTAAAATATATAAAAATGAAATAAAAGCTATATTTCTTTTAAATTAAACAAAAAAAAAAAAAAAAAAAAAAAACAAAACTAAAATTTATCATATTTTTATGTTATATAAAATATACTGGATTTTTTAAAACATATTTCAGGGTTTTTTTTAACGAATTGTATATATTGATATCTTGTATGCAGACTTTTTCTACTGAGTATATAAAAGGATTTCGATGCAAGACCCGAGTAAATGGGAAGAAAAACTATAAAAACGTACAAGTATCGAATTTGTCTTTGATGACTCTATCTAAAAACTTACGAGTGAAAATGTTTGAATTGCAAAAAATGTCGACTTGTGGTAGTTAGTATGCTATTCGTGAAAATAAAGACCAACAAAGTAGAGTAAAACTCGAGTAACAGGACAACAAAAAAAAAAAAAAACTCATTTGATTTAACTTACCGCTTTTGGCCGGATTCTTATTCATTGGGCTCTCCCTCGGACTGACTTCGACAGTCCATTATCCTCAGTTTTCGTGGATGATGGTGTCAGGTGTTTCTGAGCGCTTAGTTTACCTTTGAGGGGAACTGAGCGCTCAGACGTCCCAGCCACCAACTTTCTAGTTGTGTTCGGGCCACTCACAGTCTTCTCTTTTGGAGGGACTACCGTGGTGGTCTTCACACATGGCGTTGAAATTCTTTTAATCAAGAAGTCCCTCGCAATATCGTTCGAATTGTTCCTAGAGAACTTCCGAATGAATTTGAGTTACCTCTTGATCAAAAGAAATTCTTTATCCGTTATCGAGTCTCAGTCCCGTCCGATAAACCGGTTGCAGTAATTAACCGCTCTCCGGTAAATCAACTTGTCGGAGATATCATTGGCATTGGCTCGTTTAGAGGTTCCCGGTTCTTATGAGTCATCTATCTTTACGAGGGGATGCTCATCAGCCCCAGTCTCCACTTCGACAGCCAGCTGCTAAGAAGTCTCGAGACTTCACTATAGGCCGTGCACATGTGATTAGGATCCTTTTCCTCGCCAGGGCTTACATCCCTACTCATCAACTCAGAGAACTCAGCTTGATTCGAATGAGACACCCGGATAGCTACTGTATTTGTCACTGTAGTGATAATCACTATAGTTTCCATGATGAATTCCTCGTCTGTCAAGGGCGAGTCCTCCCACAGTTTATTTGGGATGGTCTCCTGACTGAGACGGTTTCCCGGAGTTGTTAAAATTCTGCTCCATAGAAAAAAGATTTTAGTGAGGATTTGAGGTCGGCCAAGGCATAGCCTTTTACCTTGGTAAGGACTCGGCAACTAAGCCTGATTAAAGTTGTTGAGGCGCCCAGGTATCAACAAGGCTCCGTAGAACACTGATGGGCACGAGGTCGTGGGGAGCTGAATTATCAACTTGGAATTTTGCAAAGTCGCACAGGAATTTAAACATTTTGAGTACATAAATTGAATAAATAAATATATAAAATTAACGCTTAAAAAAAAAACAAATATAAAAAACTTGTAAGGAAAGTAGTAAAGTCGGACTGGGCCGACTTTGTATCCTAACAATTTCATTTCAATGTTCCCTCGAAGAACATACTCATGCCTTTCTGCCAACTATGCTAAATTTTGTTTCATTTGGGCAGAGTTAAAGTCGTTTACGTACAATGGGACACATTTATGGTAATCGATTTAGAGCAAATTTGATGAACGCTACCGAGCACTGTTAAGCATTTAATCTCAATTCAGTACGCTATACCAATATTCGTGCAAAGATATATAGGGGCTTCGGTAAACCATTTACATAAAATCGGACGAAAATATATATGAGAGCTGTAAAAAAATCTGAACCGATTTTTCCTAATTTCAATAAGGTTAAAAGCGTAAAAAAACTACAAATGAAGCGTACAAAAACTACAATTTTTGTTGTCTATAATTTTATTCCGAAGTCTAATATGCAGATATCCGATTGAACTTCCCATGACTAATCTGTTGTAATTCGTCATGTGAAGTTATTGGAACTTTTCAGATGAAGGAAATGTGTACAGCATCTATTAATGAGTTCCTCCACATTTCTCGTTTTCCATGTTAATTTTATGCAAATGTCAAGGTCACTACAGTTACCAATGTATCTTGCATTATGTCGGATGTGGTAGGAAGATATTAACTTCTCAAACAAGACTAGATAATCGACATGGACTACAACAGTTATCTTGAGATTTTCTATCTTAACCAGGATCTAATTTATAACGTGAGGCCACGATCCTCTTTCCTTGCGGTATATCCTCTGTTGATAATAAGACACCTTTGCACTCGAGTGCGGAATGGATAGATTCCAGTTCCAAGTTATTGAAGGCTCCTGTTTAATATCTAGGAACAATATTGCAGGAGGTGAGGGTTCTGAGCAGTTTAACTGTCTTACATCAGTGCAGATGTTTCTACGTTACGTTACTGGAACTTTATTTGGAACAGCTTCATCAACAATAATGAGCCGCAGGATATATCAAATAAAACTCTGACATATGATCATGAATTTGGAAACATTAGTAACTGTTTTATGAGCTCCTAACAAAGCTCGTCCTTATGAATAAACATTATCGAAACTGAGACCTATTTTGAAGCTAACAAAAAATTATGTCGTGACTTTTCAATAGAGTTGTTATAGTTGTCATATATGTGATCCACTATTTATTTGAAATTATTATGTATTCGAAAAGCATTTTATTTGCGTGTACTCTCCGAAATGAAATAGTTTTATTTTTGCAACAGAGAAAATGCCATATCACACCAGTGTACCATTTCCCTCCCAGAAGGAACTGGTGATCTATGCTCAGGTGGTCAACTAATTTCCATACTATATTCTTCTATTGTTCTCAGTTATGAACCCCACAGTTTATAAACAGGTAAATTTGTGAGTTATTGCTTAAAAATGATGCACAATTTTAAAAAATTGGAATATTTGCATGGCCAGATTCCTGAGATGCTTTTATTTATAATTCATAGTTTAACAATTAAACATTAATATACATATATTTATTTAATGTATATATAATTTTGATACCTACATCTAGCTCAAAACTTATAGTATAATTTACAAAACAAAAAGATAGTACAACGATAAATTTTAATAGTTGCAAATGTAGCACGGTTATTGAACTACGTATGACCCACTCGTAGGGTTAAGAGCACAACGAAAAACATATTCATTATAGGACTATGTTTCACAGTATATACTATACTTTGGATACGTTTTTTTAAGCTATTCATTTCATATAATTATAAAGAAATAAAACGAAGTCCAGCTATAGGTCGATTAACTATTTCTCTAATAACTGTTGATTGTTCCTTTTTATTAAGAGAGCAAAACACAAACGTGTGAAGCATTTCGAATATTCACAATATTCAAATGAAGATTACAAAAATAAGAGATATTTTATATACTACTTAATTAAGTTTTATTTCCAATTGTGTGTGTATACATTTTCTTCTACTTCTTCTGAGAATAATATCAGAAAATCAAAAGAAACAAAAACAAACAAAAAACAGAAATAAGTTTTATTCAAAAAATAAAAAAAATTGCTAAGAAATGAATGAATTTTTATCCTACTGTTGTGGCCATACGAAAACAAAACAAAAAAACGTTAATGACTGGCAACAAACAGATCCTTTGGTGATGGTGGTAAAAATTTCGATTATGGTGGCGATGATTACTTCCGACCCGTGCAAGTTATTGATTATGCCAACAATGCAAATGCACCACCAAAAGTGATTGATTATGGACATAAGCCAGTAACTGGTGGAGGTGGTGGTTGTGGTGCCGATGGCGATGACTTTAAGCCAATGAAAATTATCAATTATGATCATGCCTCGAAGCCGAATAATCCGAAAAGTGGAGGCGGCGGCGGCAATGCAGTTGGAAATAAACGTGGTAAAAATCGTCGAAATAAACAAAATAAGCAACAACAACAAAAGCGTGGCAATCAATCACAAAACAACAAACAGCAGCAACAACAACAACAGTCTGCCAACGCAACTAACAATAAAGCAAATAATTCAAATCAAGCTGCTAAGGTAAGAACAAAAGAACATTTTGCATGAAACCAGAAAAAAAAACAAAATTAACAAAATCTAATTTTAATTATAGAATATTGGCGAGAAGAATGCACCACCAGAAATTCAAGAAGAGCATCAAAATGAAGAACAACTTGAAGATATTTCAGATAATGAAGAGTAAGTGTGTTAACCCAATCCAATTTAAATATTTGCCAAACTTAACAGCAACATCTTTTTAATTTTCTTCACAGCTTGCCCGATCAAATGGACGATGATGGGGCTGATGATTATTCTCAACAACATAGTCCAGCACCACCGCCACCACCTTTGTATAGTAGTGGTGCAGGAAACTCAGCGCAAACGCAATTTCAATTCAATTCTTCGTCGCAATCATCATCATCATCGATATTTCCCTCGACAGCCGAAGCCAATGAAAATATCAACAGAACGATGACTGTCGATCATGTTCAAATGTCAATACCAACTGTAGAGAATAGTAATACAATATCGATTGAAGAAATCCTCTTACCACCGGGACGTGAGACACGTCCGAAAAAAATATGCATCATCCTGCGTGGACCACCGGGCAGTGGCAAATCACATGTCGCCAAATTGATTAAAGACAAAGAAAAGGAAATGAGCGGTAATAATCCGCGTGTCCTCAGCATTGACGATTATTTCTTAATTGAAAATGATTATGAAGAGAAATGTCCGAAAACGGGTAAAAAGGTAAGACAAACATATAATAATAGCCAATAGTTTTTTTTTTCTATACAAAAAATGATTCAGTATAGGCAAATACTTTTTTCAAGGAGATAAAGTTTGAAAATTTGTACATCTCATATGAAGCGAACGGAATATTCATTTTCATCTAAACTTCCCACATTTTAATATTTTATACCTAGCCTATTTCGAATCCAAAGATGGATTGGACAAAGTCCAATCCTTCTGGTACCTTTCCCACAATGTGTGAAAATTTCGAAAATTTGTTAATCCAATGACAATGATTATGGAATGTCCGAGTCGATCTTGTGCGCATCTGACCATATTCCGAGATGTTGATCTTTCCATCGGATTTGTGGCCTTCCCTTCTGCGTGAACCATCAGTTCGCTCGATTTTATATGCCTCTTGAGCTGGGGCATCCTCATCCATTCTCACAACATGACTTAGCCTAGTTAGCCGCTGCAGCTCGATACGTCTGACTCGATGTCGATGTCCGAGAATAGATGGTACAGCTCATGGTTCATTCGACAGCGATAATTACCATCGACTCAGACCAGCCCATAGATCTTTCGGAGAATTTTTGCGCTCAAACACATTAAGAGCTGCCTCATCTGCTTGCGCAAATACCCATACTTCAGATCCAGATAACATCACCGGTAGTATCAGCGTCTTGTAGAGTATGAGTTTGGTCTGCCGAGAGTTGGACTAGATTTGGAGTTGTTCACTCACACTATTGTAGCATCTGTTGGCCAACATTATTTTCCTCCAGATGTCAAAGCTGATTAGTAGTAGTATTTATGGCGGTACCGAGATATATACAAATTTTGACTACCACAGGACACAGTTGGTCCAAATCTATTGGACGTATTGCGCGTTGATACTATTTGGTCTTCTGGCCACTTACTGCCAGTCCCATTTTGGACTCCTCAATTTGTTTAAAAGTTACTGTTACTGCTCTCAATGTTCGACCCATTATGTCGATGTCATCGGCGTAGGCGAGTAACATATGCTGTTTAGTTGTTGTTGTTGTAGCAGCCCTATTGCTTTTACACAATGGGCTGAGGTGACAGACGTTGGTCGAGTAAGACTCGGGTCGTTTCGGATCGTAGGCCCCTCTGTCGTGGAAACGATGCTGTTTGGTGTACCATTTTGGTGCCATTTCTGTTCACATTTTCCTCTCGTGTGACCTATTCCACCAGGATGTTGAACAGGTCACACAATAAACTGTCACCTTGTCTGAATCTTCGTTCGGTATTGAAAGCCTCCGATAGGACCTTTCCAACTTCAACTGCTGACCTTGTGCCAGTTAAAGTTATCCTGCATTGCCGATAATAATTTTGCCGATTTTTTGTGATGAACGCAGACATGACTTTAAAAACTTCTGAACGGATAGGGCTGATGAATTCTGCTTTGCTTTTACACAATGGGCTGAGGTGATAGACGTTGGTCGAGTAAGACTCGGGTCGTTTCGGATCGTAGGCCCCTCTGTCGTGGAAACGATGCTGTTTGGTGTACCATTTTGGTGCCATTTCTGTTCACATTTTCCTCTCGTGTGACCTATTCCAGCAGGATGTTGAACAGGTCACACAATAAACTGTCACCTTGTCTGAATCTTCGTTCGGTATTGAAAGCCTCCGATAGGACCTTTCCAACTTCAACTGCTGACCTTGTGCCAGTTAAAGTTATCCTGCATTGCCGATAATAAGTTTGCCGATTTTTTGTGATGAACGCAGACATGACTTTAAAAACTTCTGAACGGATAGGGCTGATGAATTCTGCTTTGCTTTTACACAATGGGCTGAGGTGATAGACGTTGGTCGAGTAAGACTCGGGTCGTCTCTGAACGTAGACCCCTCTGTCGTGGAAACGATGCTGTTTGGTGTACCATTTTGGTGCCATTTCTGTTCACATTTTCCTCTCGTGTGACCTATTCCAGCAGGATGTTGAACAGGTCACACAATAAACTGTCACCTTGTCTGAATCTTCGTTCGGTATTGAAAGCCTCCGATAGGTCCTTTCCAACTTCAACTGCTGACCTTGTGCCAGTTAAAGTTAACCTGCATTGCCGATAATAATTTTGCCGATTTTTTGTGATGAACGCAGACATGAATGGATAGGGCTGATGAATTCTGCTTTGTAGTCGACGAATAGGTGGAATTTGTTGATGTATTTTTTTGTGGGTCTTTTCCAGGATTTGCGCAGTGTGAAAATCTGGTCTATGGTGGATTTGCCAGGTCTGAAGGCGCATTGGTATGGTCCAATAATGCCATTGACCATTGGCATCAGTTGTCCACACAGTACGCTGGATGGGACTTTATATATGCGATAGGAAGGAGTCTTATTCTCCTTTTTTGTGCTCGGGACACAGGATGCTAAGCTTCCAATCATTGGGCATGTACTCCTCTAGCCAAAATATACTAATCAGTTGGTGCATGCTCCTGATCAGTATCTGACCACCGGCCTTAAATAGTTCGGCTGGTATCCATAGGCAGCTGCTGCTTTATTGTTTCTTCAGCCGATTAATTGCTATTCTGACCTCATCTTGGCTAGGTGGGTATATGCCGTCTATGCCGTCAACTCTTATTGGTTCATGGGGTATCTTCTTCACCGTTACTATTTGATACCAGAAGCTTTGGAAAATGATCCTTCCAGATTCTCAACACGCTGTCTGTATCTGTCACCAGATTTCCATTTACAGGAGGATGTGCCTGCACCAAAGCCTTCGGTTTGGTGTTTTAGTCGTTGGTAAAATTTCCCAACTTCATGCTGATCTCAATTTGTTCACGTTCACGTTTTTCATGTTCATTCTTCTTTATTCTGAAAATACTTTTCTCCTCTCTGCTTTACTTCCTATAATTCTCTCTTACATTGTGTGTTTTCACCTCAGTAGCATTACGACACTCCTGATCGTACCATGGGTTTCATGATGATGGTCTTTGGTACCCAAGTATTGCTTTTGCTGCAGTTTGTAGGTAGTGGGTAATTCTTTGTCATTGTGCTTCTATATTATTATCGGAACAAGGAGTGCAAGGAGGGGAGTAAGTTGAGCGGGGAAGGCTTCTGTTATTTGTTGTGTTTGCAGATTTTCAGGTGGCCTTGTGAATATCGAGATACTTGAATCTGATGCTGCTGATAAATCTTTCATAAATATTTCTGTCTTTTTTCTTTGTTAGGAATTTTTTTCGTAGAGAAAAAATATGTTCGAAAAAATTGACAACGTGGAATAAGGGATTATTTTTTCTATATAGAAAATACGACTCTCTGTTGCAATTATTTGTTATTGTTTCTATTTGTTAAATCTCTATATATCTCTAATTTTTTATTATTACAGATACCCAAAAAGGAGATTCTCTATGAATATGATAAAGATATGGAAGAGACCTATATGCAATATTTGATTAAATCATTTAAAAAGACAATACTAGATAATTTTTATGATTTTATTGTTATTGACTGCAATAATAATTCATTGAGGACATTGAATGAATTTTATTGTCATGCCAAAGATTCTGGATATGTGGTAAGTTTTTCAGTTTTTATCGAACAGCTGATGGCATCAAACTTTATTGTTGTTGTTTTACAATATATTACAATTTTCTTAATGTACATGCATTTCTTTGTGTGCTTGTGTGTGGGTGTATGCATTTCGTTTTGTTTTCCAATTCGATATTTATTTTTTGTTTTCTAGCCCTATATAGTAGATTTACATTGTGATTTGGAGAAATGCCTGGAGAATAATGTGCACGAACGTACCGAAGCTGATATTAAAGAGATTTTGGATAGTTGGAAACCCACACCATTCCATTATATTATACTAGACATTGCCAGTTTAATACAAAATGTTGTGGAAATGGAAGATGTTGAGGATATGCCAGTGGTAAATATAATTTAGTTTTTTTTTGTAATCATAATTCAATTTCTTTTTCAGCAGAGGGGTAATTTAATTATTTATTTTTTCGGATACAATATAAAAGTAATATAATTACATATGATTTTCCTTAGATTAGTTGAAAATATATATTTATTTTTCACTGAAATTAAATTATTATGGAGCGGACATATGATCTTGATGTAAATCTCTTGTGTAGAATCTCTTGTATAAACAGGGATCCACTAGTGGTATGTTTGGTTTTGATTATGGGATATAATCTAGACTACAGACTGATAAGCATGCACAGCGAATTTATTTGCTACATGTGAGATAAATAAATGTGTGCGTTCACCCCCTTTCTGTTTGATGGCAGATGTGAACCGGTGTGTTCTATCTTTAGTGTAAATTAGATTATGTTACATTATCATATATAGTTCTTAAGCAATATTTTTTATTTTAATAAATTAGTATCTACATACACAAAAACTTGAACAGTCATGCATAAGCACTCCACGAAAATATAATCGTGTAATAAATTGATTTCTGTTTTTGTGGATTTTTTAAACAGTCCTCTGTTTTGTGATGAAAAAAAAAAACAAACTGATAATTATCTATGACACTATCCATTCGAACTATATGTTGATATATATTTCTATTGCACTATGGTCGTAATTCTAAAATGAATTATTTGTAATTTATAAGAGAAAACAACTGATCCTCCTCCTAGTTTGCCATTGGATTTGATTTCCATACAAACATTGAGGACGAACTATTTTTGTATATATCTAAGATTGTTGAGAACATCTGTGTGCCTATGTCTATTCTATAAAAGAACTATATTTTTCTTTCTTTCTATATTTCTTCGAATTTATTGAATGTAACAATTTTATCCATGCGAATCTCCAATTTTAGGGTTTCTTTTATACCTATGGGTCTTGAAATATAATATAATGTAATCTATATTTTAATACACGAATTACAATATTTTAATTTTAGGTATATTTTGAATTATTTTTTTAGATTCGCTCTTCTCATTGCCTTGTAAACGAAATTATAAAAATTATATAAAAGAAAGTGACTTTTAAAAAGTTAAAAAAAGTTAATTATTTAAAAAAATATATATATATTCTTTAGCAATTATCTAAGGGTTTTACGTTAATTAAAATCGAAAGGAAAAACAAAAAGGAAAAAACAGGAATATAAAATTATTTGTTCAAAGTATATCTGCCAACAATCGAAGGCAGCACCATAACCCATACAAAAGCAGTTTAAACGTGGGAAATATGCTTGATTGGAATTCATATGGATCACAAAATTGAGGCAGACCAAGAAATTACCTGGCGACGAACAATAAACCAAGAACTAAGACAAAATAAGATGCTAAGACAAGGGCAGCAAATTGATACAGATTGCAATGCTTTGTGGAAGCCTAAGTTAAAGAAGACTCCGATGATTCGTTATGAGTTACCAAATAAAAGTAGCACGCACAGAGATATACCAAGAGTGAAAGATAATTACAGCAAGAAGTGCAGAGAACATCAATGTTTGGAATTAAAAAAAGAAAGAATCAAGAATAATGAGTAGATGTAGATGTAATAAAGATGGAGCTCTCAACTGAGTATTCATATTAATCACGATGGTAGAAAACCATATTTTTAAAGAAGTCTTATACAAAACCTCTAGGACTTGTAGAGGACCTCTTGATCTTATAGTAGACTTGTAGAAGACCTCTGGGGCTTGTAGAAGACCTCTAGGACTGGTAGAAGGCCTTTAGGACTTGTAGAAGACCTCTAGGTCTTAAGGACTCCTCTAGGTCTTGTAGAACACTTCTAGGTCCTATGGAAGACCTCAAGGACTTGTAAAAGATATCAAGGTTTTATTGAAGAGCTCTAGATCTTATAGAAGACCTCTAGGACTATCTAGAATACCTCTTAATTTTGTAGAACGTCCTTAGGTCTTACAGTAGACCTCAAAGTCTTATAGAAAACATCGATATCTTGTAGTAAAGCTATATATCGTATAGAAAACATCATAAAAGAAGATCCTTATATCTTAATGAAGTCCCCTATGACTTTATGAAGACCTCTAGGTCTTAAGGAAGTCCGCCAGTTCTTATTAGGAAGAAAAATGTTTAACAGGCCGCTAAAGCGAATAGTATTAAGCGAATCAAAAATAAATCTAACATTAAGAAATTAGATCAAAATATTAGCTCAAGAAAAGGAGAGAGGAAAAAAAACAAGAACGAGAACAAGAACAAGAAATACGTGAACGTGAGCAAATCGAGATGTAAAGTTGTCAGAATGAAGTCCGGAAATTTTGCCAAGGAGTAAAACAACAACCTGAAGGCTTAGGTGCAGGCACATCCTCCTGTAGAGATGAAGATCTAAGCCTGGCGACACATACAGAGAGCATGTTGAGGATCTGGAAGGAGCATTATGCAAAGCATCTCGTATCAAATAGTGGCGGTGAAGAAGATACTCTATAACCAATAACAGATGAAGTGTGTATACCACCTAGCCAAGATGAGGTCAGAATATAAATTAATCGGCTGAAGAATAATAAAGCAGTATAGAGGGATGAGTCTCCTTCCCATCGCATATAAAGTCGTATCCAGCGTACTGTGTGGACAGCTGGTGGTCAATGGCAATGGTGGACAAATGCGGACAATGTTCAATGACATTATTGGACCATACCAATGCAGCTACAGGCTTAGTAAATCCATCATTGACCAGATTTTTCGTCTGCGCCAGATCCTGGGAAAGACCCATGAAAAATACATCGACACATTCCACTTATTCGTTGTCCATTATAAAGCCGCACTCAATGTGTTTAAAGTGTCCGCTCAGAAGTGTTTAAAGCCATGTCTGCGTTTGGTATTCCTGGAAAATTAATTCGGCTATGCAGGATAACTTTAGGTGGCACAAGGTCAGCAGTTAAAGTCGCAAAGGACCTCTCGGAGCCCTTTTAATATCCTGCTGAAAAAGGTAATACGAGAAGCAAAGGTGAATACAAATAGCACTCTGTACACCAAACTGCATATGTTACTCGCCTGCGTCAATAACATCGACATAATGGGTCGAACATTGAGTGCGGTAACAACCACCTTTGAACAAATTGAGAAGAAGTGTACCAATGTTACTCGCCTGCGCCGATAACATAGACATAATGGGTCGAACATTGAGTGCGGTAACAGCCACCTTTGAACAAATTGAGAAGAAGTCTACCATTGAGGATGCCCCACAGCTCAAAATGCATATAAAAACAAGCCAACTGATAGATCACGCAGAGGCCACGAATTCGATGAAAAGACGCAAAATGTCCTAGTGTCTTCCATCTGACGAATATTTAATTTTTTTTGATAGTATTTACCACGATAGCAGAATAACGACAGCTTCAAAGGCAAACTCTACTTGTTTTAAGCCAGCTAAAGAATGGAATGGTCCAAGTACTATTGACTCCGTACTCATGCCGATTCCTTAATGTATGTATGCCTAGCTGGGGTGTTTCCGTCCACTGCAAAATCAAAAAAAAAAAAAAAAAAAAAAAAATGCAAAGGTATCAGTAAGAGTAACGTTTTAAAAAATTAGAACCTATTGGTTTATTAGTTTTTTAAGTAAGAAAACTACTGGAAAAACCGGTAATAGAACATGAAATAAATTAATCATTTTTTATATTAAAAAATCTCCTGCTTTTGTTTATAAAAAATATAAGAAAACATGTGCTGATTGTGGATCAAAACAGTCCTGTTATACGCTCTATTTGCATGCTAAAATATTGATATTTCCCATTCCCAAAATTAATGGGAAATAAGTCGAGGGCGTAACCAAAGTATTGAAATTACTCGTACTCATTCATACTATATATTTTATTTTTAATTTAAATGAATATATTTATATTTGAATATTATTATTTTTTTCTATAAGTTACCGTTAAGAACTGAAATGTATTCTAATATGACATAAAATGGATATGGAAAGAGTATCTTCCTCTATATATATACTGGCTATAAAATTCTTATAACCCATCATGTTTCTTCTCGTTTCCTTTAAAACTAATGGGAAAATCATATGTCTTTTAATGTTTTTTTTAACAAATTAAAAACTTCTTAAGATATATATCAACGTCTTATAATGTGATACTGTGAATCCTTATTTAAGTAAATTTTTATAATGATTTTTTTTTTATTTTATATAAATATTCATACATACAAATATGATTTTGACATTTGTAATTCTTTTTTTGTAGGATAACAATACGGTGAATGAAAATACCGATACAAATAGCCAGCAGGCGTCGGCGGATGATAATGAAAGGGAATCCGGAACAGCGGAAGTCATTGATGAAAATGCCAGAGAATCCCAAGGTGGTGATGATAAGGCCGAAGATGGTGAAGAGGATGATAGCAATGATTCTTCAGAAAATGTAAGTTAATTGAGAGATATCGTCATATAAGAATATATAACAACAAATTGAGTTACTTTAGCTTTTTATAGAACAAAAATTAATAAATTTCGTAATAATATCTTCTTAATTTAATTTTTATAGCAGTGTGGATTTTTGAAAAGCAAATGGGAAACAGATACAACCACCGAGAATTTAGGTAAGGCATCTAAAATACATTTTTTGTATATAATTAAAAAGTAATAAATCTATTTTTATTTTTTGCTTCATATTACAGCCCGTTTGGATGGTACGAGTAAATTGAATCTGAAACGTAAACCAACTATGGAAGAATATTTACAAATGGATGAATGGCAGCCAGTACCAAGCAATAGTAAAGGCAAAAAGAGGGTAAGAATGAAAGAAATGCTTAGATTTTTTAAAAACATTTTTTGAGGAACCAACTCGAAATTGTATTTTTTAAGATCATATTCCTAGGGAATATATTTTGAGAGACCAACAAGAGGCTTGGGTTTTTAAATATTTTTTGGGGGACCACGCAACTCCTCAATTTTTTGGGAACAAACAAGCGGCGTCGATTTTTATATATATTTTGTAGGGACCAACAAAAGGCGTGTTTTTTTAATAATTTTTTGGTGGCCCACGAAATTTGGCACAGCGTATTGAATTAAGCCTAGAATGATTTGTGCTAAGTTTCGTGAAAATCGGTCCAGATTTAAATTTAGACCAATAGAAGCCGTAAATTATTTAAATTATTTGTTTAAAGAATATATTTTAATTTTATTTCAGTATTTTACATTTATTATTTTTTATTTCAAATATTTTTTTATCCCCCATGTTTTTTTGCAGGTTCGTTGGGCCGACATTGAAGAGAAACGTGAACAAGAAAAAATGCGTGCTGTCGGCTTTGTGGTTGGTCAAACCGATTGGAAGCGTATGATGGATCCAAATGCTGCAAATCGTGCACTAAATAAAACCAAGTATATTGAACGTGTCAACAAGCAAAGACGTTAAAATGAAAATCTAACTATTGCTGGTCGCTCGTTCTCACCTACAAATACTAGTTTTTAATACATACATACCATATAGTAATAATTAAATTTTTTTTCTTTTTGGAAATCATAATGTTAGGATTTGATGATAACAAGATGTCCTATTTTAATTTAAGGATAACATGTGTGTAGCAACTGTGCTATTATTTGTGTTATTCTATAACGATCATTAGCAATTAAATTAAATGCTAAAATATTTAAATAATACTTATTTAATGTATTGTGTTTGATAAAAAAAATAATTTTATTTGCCGATAATTAGCATAGATTTATAATAAAAATAATTATTAAGAATTTTAAATATAATATGAAATAAACTTACGCAATCATAAACGTATATGTGAAGAAAAAATAAATGTGTAGTTTGCTGTTTTACTATTGCAATTTAGACAAAGGGACTATAAATAAAATTTCGGATTTTTACAAGTCCAAGAACCTGAAGAAGCGTGTATTTTTTAAATTATATTTTTTTTTTCAAGGACCCACAGAAGCTTGGATTTTAAAGAATATTTTTATGGACCTACAGACGCTTGAATTTTTTTAAAGAATATTTTTTCAAGATTCCACAGAAGCATGGATTATTTAAAGAATAGTTTATCAAGGTCCTTTAGAAGCGTTTTTTTAAGAATATTTTTAGGGACCTACAGAAGCGTCAATTAAGTGAAGAATATTGTTTAGGGACCTACAGAATATGTTTTTAATGGCGCAGAGAAGCGATTTTTTCCACCGTAATCTTAATTCAGGTACGAAAAACAAAAGTCTTTATACTAAAAACTTAATTTAGCTATTCAAAACTAAATGTTTCATACAGATACTTTAATTCAGCCGAGTTATTTAGTTGTTTTCCATACGAAAAGCTAATTCAGCTGACCTTAAATAGACTTTTTTTAATTTTATATAGAAAACATTAATTCAGCTACGTAAAACTGAATATTTTATACAGAAATTTTAATTTAGCTGAGCTGAATAAAATTGTTTCCAAGTGAAATCCTAATTCAGCAAAGAAAAACAAATGTTTTCCTATCAAAAAATAAATTCAGAAACGTAAGTCAAAACATTTCTTATAAAAAATACAATTTAGCAACCCAAAATTTTTAAATATTTTAGTAAAAACCGAATTCAGCAACGCAAAACTGTAAATTTCATACAGAAAACTTAATTCAGCTGAACAAAATTCATTTTTTGCTACCGAAAACGTAATTCAGCAACGAGAAACAAATGTTTTCCTATGGAAAACATAATTCAGCAACAACAAATAAAATATTTCCCACATAAAAAACAATTCAGCATCGTTAAATTCAGAAAACTTAATTCAGCAGAATAAAAATCAGTTTTTCTATATAAAACACAATTCAGTAACTGAAAAATTACAAATGTCCTATAGAAAACTTAATTCAGCAAGACAAAACTATAAATTTCATAATTAATTCAGCTGAACAAAAATTAATTTTTTGCAAACGAAAACATAATTCAGCAAGGAAAAACAAATATTTTCCTATATAAAACACAATTCAGTAATCCAAAAATTATAAATTTCCCAAAGAAAAATTAATTCAGCAACGCAAAACTATAAATTTCATATAGAAAACATAATTTAGCTGAACAAAATTAATTTTTTGCTACCGAAAACGTAATTCAGCAACGAAAAACAAATATTTTTTTATCGAAAAGGGAATTCAGCAACAACAAACAAATTATTTCCCACATAAAACACAGTTCCGCATCGCAAAACTGTAAATTTCCCAGAGAAAACTTAATTCAGCAGAACAAAAATCAGTTTTTCTATATAAAACACAATTCAGTAATCCAAAAATTATAAATTTCCTAGAGAAAACTTAATTCAGCAACGCTAAACTATAAATTTCATATAGAAAAAATAATTCAGCTGCACAAAATTAATTAATTACCAAAAACGTAATTCAGCAACGAAAAACAAATATTTTCCTTCGAAAAGGGAATTCAGCAACGAAAAAAAAAAACAAAATATTTCCCACATAAAACACAATCCAGCAAAGCAAAACAATACATTTCCTAGAGAAAACTTAATTCAGCACAATTCAGTATTCCAAAAATTATAAATTTCCTAGAGAAAACTTAATTCAGCAACGCAAAACTATAAATTTCATATAGAAAACATAATTTAGCTGAACAAAATTCATTTTTTGTTACCGAAAACGTAATTCAGCAACGAAATAAATATTTTCCACATAAAAATTATTCAGCATCGTAAAACTGTAAATTTCCCAGAGAAAACTTAATTCAGCAGAACAAAAATCATGTTTTGCTACCAAAAACTCAATTCAGCAACGAAAAACAAATATTTTCCTATCGAAAAGGGAATTCAGCAACACAAAATAAAATATTCCCCAAATAAAACACAATTCAGCAACGAAAAACAATAAATTTCCTAGAGAAAATTTAAGTCAGCTGAACTAAATCCATTTTTTTCTACAGGACACATAATTTCGCTTATCTGAAATCTGATTTTCTTGCAGACAATACAATTCAACACACTCCTTTCAGCATGATCGAAATGCAGATTTTATGAAATTTAAATAAAGTTTTTACATAAAATTTCTAATTCAGCTCAGTAGAATATAAGTGTTTATAATTCAGCTAAGCTGAATATGATTTCCTTTTATAGAAAATCAAAGTTTGTGAAATTTATCGCTGTTTTCTTGTCAATAAAATCAATTCAGCTATGCTAAATAAAGGTCTAACCAAAACACCCACTTCAGCAAGATCGAAATGTACAATCAATTTAAATAAAGTTTTTAGAAAAACTAATTTCACTTAGCTAAATATAATTTTTTCTGCATAAAAATCTATTCAGCTAAGCTGAATATGAGCTCTTTTTACAGAAAATCTAAAAAGAAAAAGTTTTCATGTAGAATTACCAATTCAGCTTAGCTGAATTAATGTTTATTCATAGAAAACTGAATTCAGCTTAGCTGAATTATTTCTTTTTTATCAACAAAATCTGAATTCAACTTAGCTGAAAATCTAAATTCAGCCATTTTTTTATTTTTGATTTATCAATAAAATCAATTCAGCAAAGCTAAATTGAATTCAGCAAAGCCGAATAGAGTATTATGTTAAGAAAACTCAATTCAACAAGATCGAAATGTAGATTCCATACAACAAATAACGTGTTTATGTTGACGAAATAATTAGCTGAATACGATTTTTTACAGAAAACTGAATTCAATCGAAAAATAAAGAGATTTTCTTGAGAATAAAATCAATTTAGTACTGCTGAATTGATGTTCATTTACAGGAAACAGAATTCAGCTTAGCTGAATTAATGTTTATTCATAGAAAATTGAATTCAGCTTAGCTGAATTATTTCTTTTTATCAAAAAAATCTGAATTCAGCTAAGCTGAATTAATATTTTCTATATAAAACACAATTCAGTAACTGAAAAATTATAAATGTCCTATAGAAAACTTAATTCAGCAAGACAAAACTATAAATTTCATAATTAATTCAGCTGAACAAAAATTAATTTTTTGCAAACGAAAACATAATTCAGCAAGGAAAAACAAATATTTTCCTATATAAAACACAATTCAGTAATCCAAAAATTATAAATTTCCCAAAGAAAAATTAATTCAGCAACGCAAAACTATAAATTTCATATAGAAAACATAATTTAGCTGAACAAAATTAATTTTTTGCTACCGAAAAAGTAATTCAGCAACGAAAAACAAATATTTTCCTATCGAAAAGGGAATTCAGCAACAACAAACAAATTATTTCCCACATAAAACACAGTTCCGCATCGCAAAACTGTAAATTTCCCAGAGAAAACTTAATTCAGCAGAACAAAAATCAGTTTTTCTATATAAAACACAATTCAGTAATCCAAAAATTATAAATTTCCTAGAGAAAACTTAATTCAGCAACGCTAAACTATAAATTTCATATAGAAAAAATAATTCAGCTGCACAAAATTAATTAATTACCAAAAACGTAATTCAGCAACGAAAAACAAATATTTTCCTTCGAAAAGGGAATTCAGCAACGAAAAAAAAAACAAAATATTTCCCACATAAAACACAATCCAGCAAAGCAAAACAATACATTTCCTAGAGAAAACTTAATTCAGCACAATTCAGTATTCCAAAAATTATAAATTTCCTAGAGAAAACTTAATTCAGCAACGCAAAACTATAAATTTCATATAGAAAACATAATTTAGCTGAACAAAATTCATTTTTTGTTACCGAAAACGTAATTCAGCAACGAAATAAATATTTTCCACATAAAAATTATTCAGCATCGTAAAACTGTAAATTTCCCAGAGAAAACTTAATTCAGCAGAACAAAAATCATGTTTTGCTACCAAAAACTCAATTCAGCAACGAAAAACAAATATTTTCCTATCGAAAAGGGAATTCAGCAACACAAAATAAAATATTCCCCAAATAAAACACAATTCAGCAACGAAAAACAATAAATTTCCTAGAGAAAATTTAAGTCAGCTGAACTAAATCCATTTTTTTCTACAGGACACATAATTTCGCTTATCTGAAATCTGATTTTCTTGCAGACAATACAATTCAACACACTCCTTTCAGCATGATCGAAATGCAGATTTTATGAAATTTAAATAAAGTTTTTACATAAAATTTCTAATTCAGCTCAGTAGAATATAAGTGTTTATAATTCAGCTAAGCTGAATATGATTTCCTTTTATAGAAAATCAAAGTTTGTGAAATTTATCGCTGTTTTCTTGGCAATAAAATCAATTCAGCTATGCTAAATAAAGGTCTAACCAAAACACCCAATTCAGCAAGATCGAAATGTACAATCAATTTAAATAAAGTTTTTAGAAAAACTAATTTCACTTAGCTAAATATAATTTTTTCTGCATAAAAATCTATTCAGCTATGCTGAATATGAGCTCTTTTTACAGAAAATCTAAAAAGAAAAAGTTTTCATGTAGAATTACCAATTCAGCTTAGCTGAATTAATGTTTATTCATAGAAAACTGAATTCAGCTTAGCTGAATTATTTCTTTTTTATCAACAAAATCTGAATTCAACTTAGCTGAAAATCTAAATTCAGCCATTTTTTTATTTTTGATTTATCAATAAAATCAATTCAGCAAAGCTAAATTGAATTCAGCAAAGCCGAATAGAGTATTATGTTAAGAAAACTCAATTCAACAAGATCGAAATGTAGATTCCATACAACAAATAACGTGTTTATGTTGACGAAATAATTAGCTGAATACGATTTTTTACAGAAAACTGAATTCAATCGAAAAATAAAGAGATTTTCTTGAGAATAAAATCAATTTAGTACTGCTGAATTGATGTTCATTTACAGGAAACAGAATTCAGCTTAGCTGAATTAATGTTTATTCATAGAAAATTGAATTCAGCTTAGCTGAATTATTTCTTTTTATCAAAAAAATCTGAATTCAGCTAAGCTGAATTAATATTTTCTAAAAAAATCTAAGTCAGCTGAACTAAATCCATTTTTTTCTACAGGACACATAATTTCGCTTATCTGAAATCTGATTTTCTTGCAGACAATACAATTCAACACACTCCTTTCAGCAAGATCGAAATGCAGATTTTATGAAATTTAAATAAAGTTTTTACATAAAATTTCTAATTCAGCTCAGTAGAATATAAGTGTTTATAATTCAGCTAAGCTGAATATGATTTCCTTTTATAGAAAATCAAAGTTTGTGAAATTTATCGCTGTTTTCTTGTCAATAAAATCAATTCAGCTATGCTAAATAAAGGTCTAACCAAAACACCCACTTCAGCAAGATCGAAATGTACAATCAATTTAAATAAAGTTTTTAGAAAAACTAATTTCACTTAGCTAAATATAATTTTTTCTGCATAAAAATCTATTCAGCTAAGCTGAATATAAGCTCTTTTTACAGAAAATCTAAAAAGAAAAAGTTTTCATGTAGAATTACCAATTCAGCTTAGCTGAATTAATGTTTATTCATAGAAAACTGAATTCAGCTTAGCTGAATTATTTCTTTTTTATCAACAAAATCTGAATTCAACTTAGCTGAAAATCTAAATTCAGCCATTTTTTTATTTTTGATTTATCAATAAAATCAATTCAGCAAAGCTAAATTGAATTCAGCAAAGCCGAATAGAGTATTATGTTAAGAAAACTCAATTCAACAAGATCGAAATGTAGATTCCATACAACAAATAACGTGTTTATGTTGACGAAATAATTAGCTGAATATGATTTTTTACAGAAAACTGAATTCAATCGAAAAATAAAGAGATTTTCTTGAGAATAAAATCAATTTAGTACTGCTGAATAGATGTTCATTTACAGGAAACAGAATTCAGCTTAGCTGAATTAATGTTTATTCATAGAAAATTGAATTCAGCTTTGCTGAATTATTTCTTTTTATCAAAAAAAAAAAAAAATCTGAATTCAGCTAAGCTGAATTAATATTTTCTAAAAAAATCTGAATTCAGCAAAGTGAATTTCATATTTTCTTAATGAATACAAACCGGAACATGCTGCAATAAGTATTTCAGTGGGATACTTATTGCAGCATGTTCCGACATGATGAATTCTAGTCTTCATTTCAAATTAAAAAAAAATCTGCTATGATTCCCTTCCCTGGCACTGATGCTGTCTGCCCGGTCCTCGTGCGGTTCTAAGTTTATTTCCTTTAATTGGATTTAAGCTATTTTACATTTCGTTTGAAAAATCCTGTCTAATTGGAAATCAGACAGGAAACAGGGAGAGAGCGACAAAAAGAGAGAAAGTGGGAGAGAGAGATTGTTTGTGTGGGAAAGAGAAGCCATGAATAATCTCCTGAAATTCCTTTAGTCCGTCTGTTTTGGTATTTTTTTTTATTGTTATGAATGTCAGTGGAAAACAACAAAACGTGATAAAGATGAAACAAAATAAAATAAAACAAAACAATACACCACACTTCAATTGGAAATGAGAGAGAGAAAGACTGGTGATACACCACACCTAAACTCAAACTCAAAAACACAACACAAACTCTGTTAAGTAACGGCAACCAAAATAACAGATAGTCGAGTGTAAATTGTCGAACATAACGGTCGTCGATATAATACGAAACGGAAATAAAAAATAGAAAAAATATAACAACAACGATATGAAATAGAAGGAAAAAAATAATCATAGAGTTGTTTGTAAAGTGAAACGCGAAAAAAGTCTTTCGGAAAAAATTACGCAAAAATAAAACTGGCAAAAAATTCGACAATATAACGGTTGTGCTCCGCAAGTGTTACAAAATTAGAAAATTAAAAAAATAATTTCGTAATAAATAACAAAAAATAGAAATATATTCCAAATAATCCTTGTTGTGTAGTGTTTTGAAGAAGTAAAAAAAAAACAAGTGAATATTTTATTTTCCATCCCAATTGCTGGGTGTTTTATTTCGTTGTGTTTTTCATTTTGTCAAAAAATCCAAACGAAAAAGAAAAAAATTAAATAAAAATAATTACAACGAAAATTCAAACCAGTGAAGCTGTTCCGCAAAATTTATTTCGCCTTGCTTTGTCCAATTAATAATGGAATCAGTATGTCCAACTCCGTAGTTACATTGTCTTCATTTAATCTATTGTTTCTCACACAAGGTATGTATGAACAAAAAAAAAAAAAAAAAAAGGAATCTTTCAAAATACCCAAAATAATTCTGCAAAATAGTCTTCTAACTTTCAATGAAATTTTACATAACCAATCAAGTCCAGTTGTGTTTGCTTTTCAACTTGCTTTCTGTCTTTTTTGTTTTGTTATGGCAGGCAGCTAGGTGTTGGAGTGGTGTATTCTAGGATGTTATGGGCAGGGATGGAAGTGGGAATACTCTGAATGTCGAGAAGATGTAAATGTTAAAAATGATCAAACAACAAAACAAGGAATGGAGTTTTTTTTAATATTTTTTCAAAAAACTAGGATTTTTTTAAAGAATATTTTTTAAGGACCAAAAGGCACACGGCTGGGATTTTTTAAAGAATATTTTAGCAAAGGATTTTTTCGAATTTTTTAAAGAATATTTTTTCAACGATCAAAAGACCTTAGGCGTGGATTTTTTAAGGAATATTTTTTTCAAAACAAGAACTAAATTTTTTTGAAGATTTTTTTTTTCAAAACAAGAACCTATATAATTTATAATATTTTTTAAGGATCTGAAAAAAAAATTTAAGGACCTAGAATATTTTATAAGTACGAACACAGGACCTAAAAAAATTATAACGACCTAGATTTTTTCAAGACTAAAATGGTTGGGAATATTAATAATATAATATTAATAATTTTAAGGACCAAAACAGCCGTGAATTTCTTAAAAACATATTTCAATATTCTGGAATTTTTTTAAGGACCTTGAATATTTTGTGTTAAGACCAAAACAGGGGTGGTTTTTTTAAAGAATATTTTTTGAAGGACCTAAAAAAATTTAAGGACCAAAAAGACGTTGACTTCTTAAGGATTTTTTTTAATGCCCTAGAAAAATTTTTGGGGACATAGAACATATTTTTAAGGGCCAGAATAGGTGTGGAGTTTTTAAAGAATATTTTTCCAAGGACATGAAAAATTTTAAGGTTGTAGCATAGTTTATAAGGACAAAAAGTGTGATTTAAAAAAAGGTTTTCAAGGACCTAAACATTTTAAGGTCCTAGCATTTTTTATAAGGACCAAAACAAACGTGAAGTTTTTAAAAAATATTTTTCAAGGACCTAGAATATTTTTTTAAGGACATAAGCAGGACATAAATATATTTTTTGTACACTAAAAAAGGACATTTTAAAATATATTGTTTAAAACTAGAACAGTGATGGATTTATCTTAATATTATTTTAAGGACTTAACATTATATAGGGACATAAAATATTTTATAAGGACCAATTAGTTAGTGTCCTAAAAAATTTTTTAAAGAATATTTTTCAAGGACCTAGAATTTTTTAATGCCCTAAAATATATTTTAAATTTCAAAACAGGAGGGGATATTAAAAAAATATATTGTTTAAGGACTAGAACAGGGATGGATTTTTTTATATTTTTTAAGGCCCTAACAAATTATAAGGACATAAAATATTTTATAAGGACTAAAACAGGATGGAATTTTTTTAAAAATATGTTTTTAAGGACATCCAAAAATGTTAGGGGCCTAGAATATTTCTTAAAGATAAACCATGAGGGTTTTTATGGACCCAGAATATTTTTAAGGGCCACAAACGGGCATGGAATAGAATATTTGTTAAAGATAAACCATGAGGGTTTTTATGGACACAGAATATTTTTAAGGGCAACAAACGGGCATGGATTTATTAAGAAAGGTCAAAAATATTTTCTAAGGACCTAGAATATTTTTAAAGCCCTAAACCTTCGTTGATTTATTAAAGAATATTTTTCAAGGACCTAGAACCAAAGCAGTCGTGAATTTTTATTGAGTTCTTTTTTAAACGATTATAAGGACATAAAATATTTTATAAGGACCAAACAAGGGTCCTTATAAAATAGTTTATGGCAATTTTTTACAAAATATTGTTTTAAGGACATAAAAAATGTTAAGGGCTTACAATATTTTTTAAAGACAGACCATGAGAGGGTTTTTAAAAAAATATTGTTTATGGACCCAGAATATTTTAAGAGCCACAACAGGCAAGGATTTATTAAGAATATTTTCAAGGCCATAAAAACTTCCTTAATTTTCTAAAGAATATTTTTTCAAGGACCTAGAATATTTTTTTTACCAAAACAGGTCTGAATTGTTAATTAATTGTAAAAGACTATTTTTTCCACTTAAGGCGCGGAACAATAAGCTAAATATTATTTTGAAAGATTAGTTATTTTCAAGGACTAATGGCCGTATGAGTAATTAATTTTAACTATTATTAATTACACATACGCACCGCCGTCCATTAGGTCATTTATCTTAGTTCATATCAGCTCATCAAACTACTTAATCTGTCATTTGGAATATGATGCTGAAACTCCCTTTCCATAACATATTTATTCATATATACATATCCCTGGAAGTCCTTTAGAAAAGATATTCCAAATATATCTGGAAGTTGTCTAGAAAATCGTATTTATTTGAAGTCCCCTAAAAATATATTTTAAAAATCCAGGCTTATGATTCGGATAGTATAATTAGAAAAAAATCGACGCCTATAGCTCGGGAAATTCTTTAGAAAATATTCGAAGGAAATACATGCTTATATTTTTGATTCGTTGTCGACGTAAAACTCATGCGACGATGTCGACTATTTTTCGATAATATCAACAAAACAAAAAACACATCTCTAAAATGGTAGTCAGCTGTTTATTTTGTTTGATATTTTGGCTTAAGTTAAGTTTGGGGCTTAACTCCAATTTTTCTGAAATTTTTACCACAGGTAGATCTCGTCTCCCTGATGACGAAAATATATAACATTCATGGGAGAAGTCCGTACTTCCCGAGATATGGACCTCTGAAGTTTCGGAATTCATATGCTCATAACAGCGACCGATGATGATAATATTGGCGGCTATTAAGAAATACATGTTTAAAATGTTAAAATCGCGTAGTCGAATATTCCATTTGTCATAGATAGCCGTTCAAGAATGGTAATTGAGAATAGTTTCTAGAATGATGTATCCTTGTCCGGTCATGTTTTTTTTTTCAATTTCTTAAAAAAAAAATGTTCCAACACTTGTGTCGTCAACTAAAACGAACGACGAAGAAATCTTCGACATTGTCGTCATCACACTTTCTTACGGAATACAAAAAATGTTTCAATTTTTATCGATAAATGTCGACAACGACATAGGGAATACTAATTTGCAAAAGACGATTCTCTACGTCGTCGTTTTGTGTCGACGACGACATACGGAATAGGGGTGATTATTTTAAAATGCTGCCATATAGGTAAAAATCCACCGATATAGCTCTGAAAGCCTTCTACATTCTCGGTGTCAAAAATTTTTATTTAGTTTTTCGAATCTACATTAATTCAAGAATGTCCCTACAAAATTTCAAGTGAAAATCTCAAGAACTCTTGAAGATATAGTCGATTTATTGTGTCCGCATCAGGTGACGGCAAGAGTGATTCTCAAACTTTAAACGGATTTTCTCGAAGCAGTGCTTTATGGATCACGGGCACGATAACTCAAAAACTAATAATCCAATTGGTTCAAAATTTTGACACATTTCTCTGGGAGTGTATAGCTATCGTATGAAATAGGTTAAAGCCAATCGATGAAGAACTTCCTTATTTTTTTAACAAAGTTTGTGATCAAAAATAGGCGAATTAAAAAAAAAATCAAATGTCCGCCATTTTCTTAATTTTGGAGCGAATCCTAGTTCATAGGAGTGCCCGACATGTACTCTTTCTAACGCCGTTGGAATTTCCGGATTCCAGTGAGGAGTTATCATGCCCGCCATAAAAAAGGACTTTTCTTTAATCACCTAAAACAACAACAACCAAATTTTGCAAATTATTTGTCTTCTCTTTTAAATTTTCAATTATATATGTGTAAAGTTACAGACCTTAACATGCATTGGTATTCATTTACCAGCCTAATGAAAATCTTGAAAATTTATAATCGAGAATAAATCTAAATTAGAACATAGTAATGAAAAATCTACGTTTATAGTATTGGAATACCTTTTCAAAAAATTATGTTTATAGTTCTAGAAATTCTCTAAAAAAATTCTTTAAAAATTCACAATTGTTGGTCTGATAATCCCCCCAAAAAATGTTATAAAAATCCATCCTTACAGCTCTGCAAGTTATTTAGAAAATATTATTGAAAAATCACTTTAAAAACCACGTTTACGTGTATGGCGTCTATCTAAATTCTAGAGCTACACAATATAATTTTTAGATAATATTTTCTAGAGGACTTCTAGAGCAATAGGCGTGGATTTTTAAGTAATATTTTCTAGAGGACTTCTAGAGCAATAGGCGTGGATTTTGAATAAGATTACGTGTATGGCGGCTATCTAAAAAATTATTATCTAAAAATTCCCGCTAATGGCTCTAATAGATATTTATATACTTATTGGCAATCCGAGCTCATGACACTCCTTGGCTATGATAGTCCCTCAGAAAATATTATTTATTATTCACTTTAAATGCTCTAAAAATTTTTCAAAAATTATTGTTCAAAAAACCGCGCCCCGGGCTTTGGCAGATCTCAAAAAAATCCTTAAAAATGTCCGCATATAGTTTAGCTCCTTAGAAATATTTAATATAAAAATGCACGTCAATAGCATTTGTTGGAAGTTCTCCCGAAATGGTTCTCTTGGAGTTTCAATAAAGAAATGTCACGTATTATTATTTTTATTAAATCTCAACTTCCCATCCCTGTGTGTTACATTCGACTTAACACTAATACCATTACAAATGACAGTTCTTTGGAACAGGCAAATCAAAGGCCATGGTGAAAATAAACAAATAGAGAAACTAAAAAAATTGACAATAGCCATAACCTTAGACTGTCAAAAAGGGAGTCTATATACGTATGTATGAGTTCACAGCAACAACTGTGCTAAATGGGACAACACAAACTCTGTAAGAAAATCTCCAAAGGAAATCAACTCATCGCTTTAGAACTTGCCACACTTACACAATGACAAAGCACACACACAGATGCTACCAGCATTTTATTTGATGTTCACTATTTTTAAGTTCTGGCGCTAATTTTTTATTCTACGTCATTGTTACTGTTGCTGTTGTTTATTGTGAGTCTTCCTTTGGTGCGTTGTGTTGACAAGAGGGACAAAGAGACAACATTTCTATGTAATTGAGAAGGGGCATGAAGAAATACGATTCATCTAATCAAAGGATTAGATTGTAAAGCTAAAATTCTAATGAATTTCCAGAGAATTTTAATTTTTTTTATTTTTAAATAATATTTTCTAGAGGACTTCTAGAACAATAGGCGTGAATTTTTAAATAATATTTTCTAGAGGATTTCTAGAGCTATAGGCGTTGATTTTTAAATAATATTTTCTAGAGAACTTCTAGAGCAATAGGCGTGGATTTTTAAATAATATTTTCTAGAGAACTTCTGGAGCAATGGATTTTTTAATAATTTTCTAGAGGACATCTAAAGCAATAGCCGTGGATTTTTAAATAATATTTTCTAGAGGACTTCTTAAGGAACAGACGTGGATTTTTAAATAACATTTTCTACAGGACTTCTAGAGCAATAGGCGTGGATTTTTAAATAATATTTTCTAGAGGACTTCCAGAGCAATAGGCGTGGATTTTTAAATAATATTTTCTAGAGGACTTCCAGAGCAATAGGCGTGGATTTTTAAATAATATTTTCTAGAGGACTTCCAGAGCAATAGGCGTGGATTTTTAAATAATATTTTCTAGAGGACTTCCAGAGCAATAGGCGTGGATTTTTAAATAATATTTTCTAGAGGACTTCCAGAGCAATAGGCGTGGATTTTTAAATAATATTTTCTAGAGGACTTCCAGAGCAATAGGCGTGGATTTTTAAATAATATTTTCTAGAGGACTTCCAGAGCAATATGCGTGGATTTTTAAATAATATTTTCTAGAGGACTTCCAGAGCAATAGGCGTGGATTTTTAAATAATATTTTCTAGAGGACTTCCAGAGCAATAGGCGTGGATTTTTAAATAATATTTTCTAGAGGACTTCCAGAGCAATAGGCGTGGATTTTTAAATAATATTTTCTAGAGGACTTCCAGAGCAATAGGCGTGGATTTTTAAATAATATTTTCTAGAGGACTTCCAGAGCAATAGGCGTGGATTTTTAAATAATATTTTCTAGAGGACTTCTAGAGCAATAGGCGTGGATTTTTAAATAATATTTTCTACAGGACTTCTAGAGCAATAGGCGTGGATTTTTAAATAATATTTTCTAGAGGACTTCTTAAGGAACAGGCGTGGATTTTTAAATAACATTTTCTACAGGACTTCTAGAGCAATAGGCGTGGATTTTTAAATAATATTTTCTAGAGGACTTCTTAAGGAACAGGCGTGGATTTTTAAATAACATTTTCTACAGGACTTCTAGAGCAATAGGCGTGGATTTTTAAATAATATTTTCTAGAGGACTTCTTAAGGAACAGGCGTGGATTTTTAAATAATATTTTCTAGAGGACTTCTTAAGGAACAGGCGTGGATTTTTAAATAACATTTTCTACAGGACTTCTAGAGCAATAGGCGTGGATTTTTAAATAATATTTTCTAGAGGACTTCTTAAGGAACAGGCGTGGATTTTTAAATAACATTTTCTACAGGACTTCTAGAGCAATAGGCGTGGATTTTTAAATAATATTTTCTAGAGGACTTCTTAAGGAACAGGCGTGGATTTTTAAATAACATTTTCTACAGGACTTCTAGAGCAATAGGCGTGGATTTTTAAATAATATTTTCTAGAGGACTTCTTAAGGAACAGGCGTGGATTTTTTAATAATTTTCTAGAGGACTTCTTAAGGAACAGGCGTGGATTTTTTAATAATTTTCTAGAGGACATCTAAAGCAATAGCCGTGGATTTTTAAATAATATTTTCTAGAGGACTTCCAGAGCAATAGGAGTGGGATTTTAAATAATATTTTCTAGAGGACTTCCAGAGCAATAGCCGTGGATTTTTAAATAATATTTTCTACAGGACTTCTAGAGCAATAGGCGTGGATTTTTAAATAATATTTTCTACAGGACTTCTAGAGCAATAGGCGTGGATTTTTAAATAAAATTTTCTGCAGGACTTCTAGAGCAATAGGCGTGGATTTTTAAATAATATTTTCTACAGGACTTCTAGAGCAATAGGCGTGGATTTTTAAATAAAATTTTCTGCAGGACTTCTAGAGCAATAGGCGTGGATTTTTAAATAATATTTTCTACAGGACTTCTAGAGCAATAGGCGTGGATTTTTAAATAAAATTTTCTGCAGGACTTCTAGAGCAATAGGCGTGGATTTTTAAATAATATTTTCTAGAGGACTTCCAGAGCAATAGGCGTGGATTTTTAAATAATATTTTCTAGAGGACTTCTTAAGGAACAGACGTGGATTTTTAAATAATATTTTCTAGAGGACTTCCAGAGCAATAGGCGTGGATTTTTAAATAATATTTTCTTGGCGGAACAGACGTGGATTTTTAAATAATATTTTCTTGAGGACTTCCAGAGCAATAGGCGTGGATTTTTAAATAATATTTTCTAGAGGACTTCTTAAGGAACAGACGTGGATTTTTAAATAATATTTTCTAGAGGACTTCCAGAGCAATAGGCGTGGATTTTTAAATAATATTTTCTAGAGGACTTCCAGAGCAATAGGCGTGGATTTTTAAATAATATTTTCTAGAGGACTTCCAGAGCAATAGGCGTGGATTTTTAAATAATATTTTCTAGAGGACTTCCAGAGCAATAGGCGTGGATTTTTAAATAATATTTTCTAGAGGACTTCTTAAGGAACAGACGTGGATTTTTAAATAATATTTTCTTGAGGACTTCCAGAGCAATAGGCGTGGATTTTTAAATAATATTTTCTAGAGGACTTCCAGAGCAATAGGCGTGGATTTTTAAATAATATTTTCTAGAGGACTTCCAGAGCAATAGGCGTGGATTTTTAAATAATATTTTCTAGAGGACTTCCAGAGCAATAGGCGTGTATTTTTAAATAATATTTTCTAGAGGACTTCCAGAGCAATAGGCGTGGATTTTTAAATAATATTTTCTAGAGGACTTCCAGAGCAATAGGCGTGGATTTTTAAATAATATTTTCTAGAGGACTTCCAGAGCAATAGGCGTGGATTTTTAAATAATATTTTCTAGAGGACTTCCAGAGCAATAGGCGTGGATTTTTAAATAATATTTTCTAGAGGACTTCCAGAGCAATAGGCGTGGATTTTTAAATAATATTTTCTAGAGGACTTCCAGAGCAATAGGCGTGGATTTTTAAATAATATTTTCTAGAGGACTTCCAGAGCAATAGGCGTGGATTTTTAAATAATATTTTCTAGAGGACTTCCAGAGCAATAGGCGTGGATTTTTAAATAATATTTTCTAGAGGACTTCCAGAGCAATAGGCGTGGATTTTTAAATAATATTTTCTAGAGGACTTCCAGAGCAATAGGCGTGGATTTTTAAATAATATTCCAGAGCAATAGGCGTGGATTTTTAAATCATTTTTCTAGAGGACTTCCAGAGCAATAGGCGTGGATTTTTAAATAATATTTTCTAGAGGACTTCCAGAGCAATAGGCGTGGATTTTTAAATAATATTTTCTAGAGGACTTCCAGAGCAATAGGCGTGGATTTTTAAATAATATTTTCTAGAGGACTTCCAGAGCAATAGGCGTGGATTTTTAAATAATATTTTCTAGAGGACTTCCAGAGCAATAGGCGTGGATTTTTAAATAATATTTTCTAGAGGACTTCCAGAGCAATAGGCGTGGATTTTTAAATCATATTTTCTAGAGGACTTCCAGAGCAATAGGCGTGGATTTTTAAATAATATTTTCTAGGATTTTTTTTTAAATAATATTTTCTAGAGGACTTCCAGAGCAATAGGCGTGGATTTTTAAATAATATTTTCTAGAGGACTTCCAGAGCAATAGGCGTGGATTTTTAAATAATATTTTCTAGAGGACTTCCAGAGCAATAGGCGTGGATTTTTAAATCATATTTTCTAGAGGACTTCCAGAGCAATAGGCGTGGATTTTTAAATAATATTTTCTAGAGGACTTCCAGAGCAATAGGCGTGGATTTTTAAATAATATTTTCTAGAGGACTTCCAGAGCAATAGGCGTGGATTTTTAAATAATATTTTCTAGAGGACTTCCAGAGCAATAGGCGTGGATTTTTAAATAATATTTTCTAGAGGACTTCCAGAGCAATAGGCGTGGATTTTTAAATAATATTTTCTAGAGGACTTCCAGAGCAATAGGCGTGGATTTTTAAATAATATTTTCTAGAGGACTTCCAGAGCAATAGGCGTGGATTTTTAAATAATATTTTCTAGAGGACTTCCAGAGCAATAGGCGTGGATTTTTAAATAATATTTTCTAGAGGACTTCCAGAGCAATAGGCGTGGATTTTTAAATCATATTTTCTAGAGGACTTCCAGAGCAATAGGCGTGGATTTTTAAATAATATTTTCTAGAGGACTTCCAGAGCAATAGGCGTGGATTTTTAAATAATATTTTCTAGAGGACTTCCAGAGCAATAGGCGTGGATTTTTAAATCATATTTTCTAGAGGACTTCCAGAGCAATAGGCGTGGATTTTTAAATAATATTTTCTAGAGGACTTCCAGAGCAATAGGCGTGGATTTTTAAATAATATTTTCTAGAGGACTTCCAGAGCAATAGGCGTGGATTTTTAAATAATATTTTCTAGAGGACTTCCAGAGCAATAGGCGTGGATTTTTAAATAATATTTTCTAGAGGACTTCCAGAGCAATAGGCGTGGATTTTTAAATAATATTTTCTAGAGGACTTCCAGAGCAATAGGCGTGGATTTTTAAATAATATTTTCTAGAGGACTTCCAGAGCAATAGGCGTGGATTTTTAAATAATATTTTCTAGAGGACTTCCAGAGCAATAGGCGTGGATTTTTAAATAATATTTTCTAGAGGACTTCCAGAGCAATAGGCGTGGATTTTTAAATAATATTTTCTAGAGGACTTCCAGAGCAATAGGCGTGGATTTTTAAATCATATTTTCTAGAGGACTTCCAGAGCAATAGGCGTGGATTTTTAAATCATATTTTCTAGAGGACTTCCAGAGCAATAGGCGTGGATTTTTAAATAATATTTTCTAGAGGACTTCCAGAGCAATAGGCGTGGATTTTTAAATAATATTTTCTAGAGGACTTCCAGAGCAATAGGCGTGGATTTTTAAATAATATTTTCTAGAGGACTTCCAGAGCAATAGGCGTGGATTTTTAAATAATATTTTCTAGAGGACTTCCAGAGCAATAGGCGTGGATTTTTAAATAATATTTTCTAGAGGACTTCCAGAGCGATAGGCGTGGATTTTTAAATAATATTTTCTAGAGGACTTCAGAGCGATAGGCGTGGATTTTTAAATAATATTTTCTAGAGGACTTCAGAGCGATAGGCGTGGATTTTTAAATAATATTTTCTAGAGGACTTCAGAGCGATAGGCGTGGATTTTTAAATAATATTTTCTAGAGGACTTCCAGAGCAATAGGCGTGGATTTTTAAATAATATTTTCTAGAGGACTTCCAGAGCAATAGGCGTAGATTTTTAAATAATATTTTCTAGAGGACTTCCAGAGCAATAGGCGTGGCTTTTTAAATAATATTTTCTAGAGGACTTCTAGACCAATAGGCGTGGATTTTTAAATAAAATTTTCTACAGGACTTCTAGAGCAATAGGCGTGGATTTTTAAATAAAATTTTCTACAGGACTTCTAGAGCAATAGGCGTGGATTTTTAAATAAAATTTTCTACAGGACTTCTAGAGCAATAGGCGTGGATTTTTAAATAAAATTTTCTACAGGACTTCTTGAGCAATAGGCGTGGATTTTTAAATAAAATTTTCTACATGACTTCTAGAGCAATAGGAGTGGATTTTTAAATAAAAAATTCTAGAGGACTTCTAGAGCAATAGGCGTGGATTTTTAAATTAAAAATTCTAGAGGACTTCTAGAGCAATAGGCGTGGATTTTTAAATTAAAAATTCTAGAGGACTTCTAGAGCAATAGGCGTGGATTTTTAAATAACATTTTCTGCAGGACTTCTAGAGCAATAGGCGTGGATTTTTAAATAATATTTTCTAGAGGACTTCCAGAGCAATAGGCGTGGATTTTTAAATAATATTTTCTAGAGGACTTCCAGAGCAATAGGCGTGGATTTTTAAATAATATTTTCTAGAGGACTTCCAGAGCAATAGGCGTGGATTTTTAAATAATATTTTCTAGAGGACTTCCAGAGCAATAGGCGTGGATTTTTAAATAATATTTTCTAGAGGACTTCCAGAGCAATAGGCGTGGATTTTTAAATAATATTTTCTAGAGGACTTCCAGAGCAATAGGCGTGGCTTTTTAAATAATATTTTCTAGAGGACTTCTAGAACAATAGGCGTGGATTTTTAAATATAATTTTCTAGAGGATTTCCAGAGCAATAGGCGTGGCTTTTTAAATAATATTTTCTAGAGGACTTCTAGACCAATAGGCGTGGATTTTTAAATAAAATTTTCTACAGGACTTCTAGAGCAATAGGCGTGGATTTTTAAATAAAATTTTCTACAGGACTTCTAGAGCAATAGGCGTGGATTTTTAAATAAAATTTTCTACAGGACTTCTAGAGCAATAGGCGTGGATTTTTAAATAAAATTTTCTACAGGACTTCTAGAGCAATAGGCGTGGATTTTTAAATAAAATTTTCTACAGGACTTCTAGAGCAATAGGCGTGGATTTTTAAATAAATTTTCTACAGGACTTCTTGAGCAATAGGCGTGGATTTTTAAATAATATTTTCTAGAGGACTTCCAGAGCAATAGGCGTGGATTTTTAAATAATATTTTCTAGAGGACTTCCAGAGCAATAGGCGTGGATTTTTAAATAATATTTTCTAAACCACTTCTGATGAAATAGGCATGGCTTTTTAAGGGGACCCCCCCTACACTGATTAAAGAATGTCTCTACAAAATTTCAATTGAAAATCTCAAGAACTCTTGAAGATATATCCGATTTATTGTGTTAGCATCAAGTGACGGCTAAAGGGCTTCTCAAACTTTAAACGCGTTTTTCTCTAAACATTTTTTTACGAATGGCGGGCACGATAACTCAAAAACTAATAATCCAATCGGTTCCAAATTTTGCAACGTTTCTCTGGGAGTGTATAGCTCTCGTATGAACTAGGATAAAGCCAATCGGTGAAGATCTTCCTTATTTTTTAACTTGGGTTTTGGTAAAAAATCGTCGATTTTCCAAAAATATTGTTTCAAAGGTCCACCATTTTGTTAATTTTAGAGCGAAGTCAATAATCCTAGTTCATACGAGAGCCAGACATGTACTCTTTCTAACACCGTTGGAATTTTCGGATTCCGATGATCCAGTGAGGAGTTATCATGCCCGCCATCTTTAATTACAAAAAACAACAACAAAACAATAACAAAAATTTTTTGTAAATTATTTTTCTTCTCTTTTAAATCTTCAAATATATTTGTGCAAAGTTACAAACCTTAACAAGCATTGGTATTGATTTCCCAGCCCATTGAAAATCTTGAAAAATTAAAATCGAGAATGGGTGGGGTTCCCTTAAATAAGATTTTCTAAAGGACTTCTAGATCAATAGGCGTGGATTTTTAAATAATATTTTCTAGAGGACTTCCAGAGCAATAGGCGTGGATTTTTAAATAATATTTTCTAGAGGACTTCCAGAGCAATAGGCGTGGATTTTTAAATAATATTTTCTAGAGGACTTCCAGAGCAATAGGCGTGGATTTTTAAATAATATTTTCTAGAGGACTTTTAATAATCGGAGTGGATTTTTAAATAATATTTTCTAGAGGACTTCTAAAGCAATAGGCGTGGATTTTTAAATAATATTTTCTAGAGGACTTCCAGAGCAATAGGCGTGGATTTTTAAATAATATTTTTAGAAACCTTATAGAGCAGTAGGCGTGGATTTTTTTTTAATATAGTAATGTTCTTACCTGTCCCTATCTTTATTGCAGATGTGTGGCAAAGTACTAAAAACAACTGCTGTCCAAAAACGAGATTTGTTTCCATATTGTTGTAGTTGTTGTTGTTATTACCACTGAATATGCCTGTTTATTTTACTGACATTGATTTCATTACTTAGTTGGAGTTTTTTTTTTTTTGGATTTGTTGATGGATCATTGACTTAATAACATTGGCAATGTTTTTGACATTTATTTGTTCCCACACACATATGTCGGAAATGCTGTGATGACTTGTATGTGTGATTTGTTAATATGTGTCTGTGAAGGGTAAATTATGGTACATCAAGCTTCCCAAAATGGTTCCCATGACACTATATGTCAAGGAAGAATAATGTGCTAACGGAGGAAAAAATTAATCACAAATGGACACCAGAGCGTATGAGTTATCTCAGTAATTAATATTAATTACTCATACGCATAGGGGGTCCATTGATATGAGGCAGTCACATCACATTGGTCGCTATTATACTACTGAAACAAACTTAAAAAAAAAATAAAATAAAAAATAATAATAATAAATAAATAATATAAAAATATAAAAATAAGTAAATAATAACAAATACAATACATAAGTTCAAAATTTTGTTTTTTGATTTTGTTTCAAAAATATCTAAATCAAAAAAATCAGTTTTAGGGCTCTGTTTGTGCTTCAAAAATATTCTTTAAAAATCCTCCATTTTAGCTCTGTTATTCCTTCAAATTATCTTCAAAAAAAAACGTTCTTCAAAATATTACTTTCACCGATTGCCAAAATTTCAAAATGACGTCATTTGTTTTTATTGTCTCTTAAAATATTCAATGAAATGGATAAATAAAATGCTAATGCTGCCTACGCTGTTATTTTGACACAAAAAAAAAAAACAACAACAATAACAGTGTTTTACGAAGGAAGAACAAAAACGATTTGTATGAGTGAATGTGACACACACAGGCATACATATTTATGTATGACAGTTTTGACCTTCGTCCTGATTTTCTTTTGGAATACAAAGAAAAGCGTAGCACGTGAAACAATGGACCCTACAAAATGTTCGTTGTGTTTTGTTTGCTTCTTTTTCATTGTTGTGAAAGTTTTTCTTTCGTATTCCGTTAAGTATTTTCCTTTCAATGTTTATTTAAACCATTTCCTTAAAGGCATTCAAAGTAAATTTTTGGATTTTTAAAAATTTCTAAAGCACATCCATTTTCTAGGATACTTCTAGAGTGGATTTCCTAATGGACTCCAGATTTTTTTTTAATAGCTGAGGATCTAGAGGACTTTAAAAGAAGATTCTACATTTTTATTTTTCGGAGGACTTCAAAAGCTATGAACGTTCATTTTTATATATGTTCTCGAGGTTTTCCACAGTCATAGATGTGGATTTTAAAATAATATTTTCCATAGGACTTCTAAGGCAATAGTCGTATATTTTTAAATTATATTTTCTAGACGACTTCTATACCTATAAATGCGGATTTTTTAATAATATTTTCTATAGGACTTATAGAGTTATAGGCGTGGATTTTTAAATAATATTTTCTAAAGGGCCTTCAGTGCTATAGACGAAACATTCTAAATACTATTTTGAAGATAACATCCAGTAGCATAGGTGTGGAGTTTGAAGTAATATTTTCTAGAGGTCTTTTAGAGCTTGTAAAAGGACTACAAGATCCTGTAGCTTCTAGAGCATATAGAGCATATACCCGCTACTTCGTTAGCGAATGTGGGATGTATTTAAACCCTATATCGACCATTATTAAAATTTTAGAACCATTTAGTACGTATGTTCTGCCATAGTATGTTCTCAAATCTACCTCTATATCTCAACTCTACACACTCATTCCGATCGCAACAGAAATCTACCTCTATACTAAATTTGGTGTAATTTTTACCATTTGTACTCTTATAATACTTATTTTGAAAAAAAATCTAATATAGCTTCACCCAAATCCAAATTGAGTATCAGTTAGTGCACATTAATATAAATTTTCATAACTACCTACTTTAACATTCAAATGTACGAATTTCCAACACTTCCCACATACCCCAATCTTATTTCCAAATGTCAGGATTCTATCGGAATTTCCAAAACTTCCTACTTAACCCAAACATACTGTCCCACAGTGATCCTAAAACCAAGTTTTAGGATTCCACCTCTTTCGGTTCACCCACAATTCAAATTGTACTAAATTTAGTACATAGTAGTACCAATTTCCAAAACTTCCTACATTTCCTAATTTTACATCTCAATGGTGATCCTAAATCAAAATTTCAGGATTCCAACTCTATCGTTTCACCAACAATTCAAATTGTACCAAATTTAGTACACAGTAGTACCAATTTCCAAAACATCCTACATATTCCAATCCTACACCTCCACAGTGATCCTGAATCAAAATTTTTAGGATTCCAACTTTATCGCTTCACCCACAATTTAAATTGTACCAAATTTAGTACATATTAGTACCAATTTCCAAATTTTCCTACATACTCTAATCCTACACCTCCACAGTGATCCTGAATCAAAATTTCAGGATTCAAACATTATCGCTTCACCCACTATTAAAATTGTACCAAATTTAGTACACATTAGTACAAATTTCTAAAACTTCCTACATATCTCAATCTTACACCTCAACAGTGATCCTGATTCCAAATTTCATGATTCTATCTCTATTAGTTCACCTAAAATTCAAATTGTACCAAATTTAGTACCATTTAGTACCCATAAGTATTATTTTCTTAAACTGAATCCTGACCCTACTCCTACATCCCTACAATGATCCAAACTCCAAACTTCATTGTTCCAGCTCTATCGGTTCACCAAAATCCAAATTGTACCAATTATTGTACGATTTAGTACTTTTTGTACACATAAGTAAAAATTTCCAAAACTACGTACATATCCCAATCCTACACTCCGACGGTAATGTTAATTTCAATTTTCAGGATTCCAGCTCGATTTGTACCTCCAAATCAAATTTGTACCAAATATAGTATCATATAGTACTTTTCGTACACATGAGTACACGCTTTCCAAACTCTCCTCATATCGACTCTAATTCTCAAAGTTAATTTACATACTAAATTTCAAGTTTTTAGCTCAATCCATTCACATGCTACGAAATTGTACCAAATTTAGTACATTTTCGGATAGTTATAGTTCGAATTTCCAAAAACCCTTTAGTACATCTATCCTATACTCCATCAGCGACCACCATTCAAAATTTCAGAGTTCTAGCTCCACCGGTTCGCCAAATACAAATGGTATCACATTTAGTACTTTTCTTACCGTTCTAGTACGAATTTCCAAAAACCCAGCCTTATCTGTCACCTTTGGACCAAGAGTGACCCTCACCCAAAATTTCAAGATTCTAGCTTCAGCCGTTTCGTCTGGGCGTTGATGTATCGTTAAATCAGTCAGTCAATCACTTTACTCTTTTATTAATATAGATTAAATTTGTACCAAATATAGTACCATATACTACTTTTCGTACACATGGGTACACGCTTTCAAAACCATCTCCTTAAATAGACTCTACATCTCAACCCTAATTCGCAGTCCACATTTCAAGTTTTTGGCTCTATCCATTCACCTGCTACGAATTTGTACCAAATTAAGTACATTTTAGTACTTTTCGGATAGTTATAGTTCGAATTTCCAAAAACCCTTCGCTACACCTATCCTACACTCCATCAGCGACCACCATTCCAAATTTCAGAGTTCTAGCTCTACCGGTTCGCCAAATACAAATGGTATCATATTTAGTACTTTTCGTACCGTTCTAGTACGAATTTCCAAAAACCCAGCCTTATCTGTCACCTTTGGACCAAAAGTGACCCTCACCCAAAATTTCAAGATTCTAGCTTCAGCTGTTTCGTGTGGGCGTTGATGAATCGTTAAATCAGTCAGTCAATCACTGCACTCTTTTATTAGTATAGATATTTGCAAGAGGACTTCTAGAGAT